>NW_025789128.1:0-6544 GCF_021130785.1 Homalodisca vitripennis
CCAAACCAACTTGGATAAAATTGAATAGTGTAAAAATTTGAAATCCCACAAGCCCACATCTTGTTTTGTTGTTGTATTCTTTGAAACTTGAACTGTGTTTTAAAACTTAAAAACAGTTTCAAAAATAAAAACATCCATCTTTGCCACATTTTAAATTAAAATTTGGTAAACTTTTTTATGTGACTCCACTCCAAAGGAGGAGGAGTACAATTGTTGTGAAAAGCAATTTCACTTTTCCCAATTTTTTAAATTTCCCGAAAAAGTTGAACGAGACTTAGAAGCAGTTGCTATTAAAAATTCAAACAGCGGCATAAAATCGTTTTTGGGCATCGAAAATTTTTAGGTCTTCCAGTGGGAACAAAGAATTTTTTTTTTATAAATTTTAAACTTATTTACGACTTGACCCAAACACTGAAAAGATTTCATCTTGTGGGTCACTTCAACATTTAAAGCAACGAACAACAGGAATCCAAATACAAAAAAATTTTTGGAAATTTTTGAAGTGTTTTGGCTTTAAGTTGTTCTCAGAACTTGACCCAAAAAACGGAAAATGCCCAATCAGCTATAGATAAATCATTTCCCAAATTCCCAAAAGTCGCTTTTGGGGAGATCTCTGTATACCAAAATAAATATTATGTAAAGTGTTGTCTATTATGTGTAGTTGAAAGTAAAGCCCAATTATTAATGATAATAAAAAGTTTGATAAATATGCTATCCTATTTTGTAAGTGCAAGATTTAAGAAAAAAATTAGTTTTTAGCTGATGTAACTATGTTTAAATATGAAATTTTGGTTTTAGGGGTTTTCCCCCACCTGAGTGGAAACAAGTTTCTACCTGTTCGGCATCGGGGATTGTTTGGGTGTTTTCTGGTCGTCTTCTAAATGATAGCACAAAACTTCCCAAAGGGCGAAATACCCCTTTTTGTACCCAAATAAGTAATAGTTAACTCCACCAATGTACAATGTTATCCAAAATTAAAGAATAAGAAGTCGTTAAGATCATAAAAAATTATTTAAATTTTTGACATTCAGAATAATTTGAAACAATAAAGGATTTGGACTTTTTATTTGTTGTGTTACAAAAAATAGAAATCTGTATTTTAAGGGTTGGAAAAACCATCCTTTTTTCAAGTATAAAAAATTTTTGATAAAGGTTAAGCAAGCACAAAACAATATGTGATGATGAATCGTATACTGATTGATGCAGGTTTTATGTAAAAATTCAAATTATACCTGAGAGTCAGAGTAGTCAGTGGAAGTACAAACCAACCACTGCCCCAAAAGCTGGGGAAGAAAATAAAGCACATTCCGTACAGCCCCATTAATAATTTGAAACAAAACTCTTGATGGCAATCGTTGCAAGGGGAAGAGCAGGTGGCTTTTGGGCCCTTTTTTTATTGTAAAGCTGTTCAATTTTTATGGGAGCAAAATTTTAGTTTCAAAAACAATGATAATTTTTTATTTTCAATGTCCATATGTGAATTAAGGGTATCAAACTAAATGCTGATTATTGACAGAATTGTGACATGTACATTATAGAAGAATAAACAGTCATTAGAAAATTTTAATTTATTTGTTATGCTACAAAAAAACTATTGATTTAAAAAAGTTGATGTTAAGGCATTGTAAGTGAAAAAAATAAATTTTTGGGTAAAAATAACCTTAACCTTTTTAAGACCAGACCATTTTTATTCATCCTAGGAAAAAAAATGACACAAAAATGTGTATTTTTTTTTTTCCATATATATTTATATATATATATATATATTTAATATTTTAATTTGAAATCTATAATAAGAGCACAAGTACACAAAGTTTCAGACAAATTTAGTATAAAATATTTTTTCTATGGTTTTTCAACTAAGCACGTCAGCAGAATGGCCATGCGCATAGCCAGCTTGTAATGAACACCAAACAAAGAGAAGTAAAAAATTCACCGCCATCTATAAGGCCTTTTTTTTGCACTAAGAATAAATAATCAGTGAAGCTCCGCAGACAAAATTTCAATGACAGACAAAAAAAAAAATAAAAATAAAAAAAGATAAACAGGCTGGTCCATTCATCAACTACTTCATCATATCGACTATATACAGGGTGTTTCATGAGAGGTTGGCACAACTTCAGGATATGATAGTAAGTATCCCGTTGATATGCATTTAAGCATAATGGCACTACTTAGGAAAAACAGTGCTGAAGCACTGAGTATCTACATGTGGAGCAGTTTCTTCGGTCAGAGCATAACCCTGTATTTTTCCCAAGACTTTGTGAAGCTGTTCATTACCATTTAAGAGAGACAGTTAACGATTGAGACCATTATTAAAGAAAGGGGCTATTGAACTAAACTCATGAAATTAAAGAAGATATTTTTTTCAAATTGTTATCAGGTAAGTTCCAGGAAACTACTACCCGCAAGGATTGAATATTTTAATTGGCAACTTACAAGTCATATTCAGAATCTAAAAATCATTTTAAGAAATATGTTATTCACGAGAAAGAAGTTACATTTTCCCAAGATGATACAATAAATTTCTTACAACATGTATACTTGGGAGACATCCCTCACGAATCTTTTTATTAGGTATCCATATTAAAAAGTATATTCTTGGATATCACTTTGGCTGGGCCATGTATTTCTTCCACCCCAATGCTCAGTGGAAAAGTTTTACCTACAATTTTTAGAACAACTTTACCATATTTATTGGAAGGAAATTCAAAGAGCTACAAGAAAAGGGACGAGTAGTTAATGCATGATGGTGATATTTTGACTTGGATTTACCTCAATGTCACACACCCTCAGAAATGGATTGGGGTTGGATGAACAGTAAATTGGCCATCTATGATAACAGAAGGCCGTCAACCTACTGACTGGGATTATTTTTTATGAGATCACCTTACAGAAGCGTTAGCCAGAAATTTCGTTCGGGGGGGGGTCCGAAACCCGGGGATGCCGGGGGACGTTTTTTGTGTTATTTTTTACCAATGAGTTCACTGGTAAAAGGTAAAGTTACCAAAAATATGGAGCTTTTAGTAACTACACTTATAGAAAGCGTGAAAGATTAAATTGGCAAATATCAACTCTCAACAGCAGTGCAACTCTAGTACCACAAATTTACCCTGTATAGCTACAGAGAACTTTACGAAGTTCGATTCTGGGGACGAGTAAGAAGGCCAAACAAAAAAAAAAAAGAATATGAATGTTGCATTCACTGTATAAAGAAAGAAGAAGAACAAAACCGAGCTTCACACAGGCGTATAATAGACACAATTATATTCTGTGGAAAGAAAATGAAAATACCCCTTCTGTGACATTGGTCCACTGGACGGGCCGAAAACCGCTTTTAGAAAACGAGGGCAATTTTCTAGCGTTTGCTCTGTTACCAGATCAAACTACACAACTAACGGTCGGAGAAAAATGCTCACCGGAAAAACTCCCTGATTATAAGTTCGAGGCTGCTTTTTGGATTTCACTGATTGAGGTATTTATGAATGAGTTATAATGACGATTTATTGTATGCATTACACTGTAGACGAGTACATAATTATCGGAAAAAAGGAAAAAAAATCACTTTCGGTCGAGAATTTAAAATACACATAAAAGAACTCTAATGATTAGAACTTCCACTACTATCGGACTTCAGTTATTGGGGGTAAACGTAGGTATTTTTGATTGGTTAGGGGCGGAAGACGATTAATTGTTAACATGAAACTGTACTCGACTAACTATATAATTACTGAGAAATAGTCAGCGTTGAATTAATATACCTAAAATCAACGCGTCCTAGAACATAATTTCAAAGTACCACAGTTTACCTCAACCACTAAACCAGTGAAATCCAAAATACGTCAAAACTTGAATCTGTAGATAGCCATTCTTCGGTATTTTATTCCGTCCCACGAAGTAAATTTTAATTGTTAATTCTCGATAATTATATATGTATTTTAGTCGGTCCCATGAATTAATACCTAAAAATCAACGTCCTAAACATAATTCCTAAGTACCACTTTAACCGTCAACCACAAAACCAGTGAAATCCAAAATCGTTAAAACTGGAATCTGTAGAAAGAGCTTTTCTTCGGTAGTTACCGATCTGAAGTGATTTTACTTCCTTTCTCGATAATTTATTTATAGTTAACAGTGTACAGTTTAATGATAAACAAAAATCGACGTCCCTAACTCAACCGAAGAATACATGTAGAACCTCCATATAGCTTTTTCGACACTTTGTGGACTAACCGGGGTGTCGAACTATCAAGATGTCGAACTATATGGAGTAAATTAGATTTTAACACAAGGAATATTTAAAAAGGCGAGTTTATGTTAAGATGGAACTGTAATTTAATTAACAATGTACAACTAAAAAACAAATATTAAAACGATGAAACAAAATGTATCAACTTACATTGTTTTACAGTGCTGTACTCTCTTTCTCTTAAAATAGTTAATGATTAAATGAATAAATGTAAAAATAAACAAACTCAATTCATAATAAGGCTAGATAACAAACAAAATGTAAATTACAAAAATAAATAAATATGGGGACAAAACAATTAACTTTTAACATGGTTACATCATGTTTTACTTTTTACAAACGCAAAATAGTTTGTGATTTTTAATTGAATTTCACTTTTGGTTTCTTTTCTTCGCCGAGTAAACCGGACCCACGTCACGTAATCGTCGAAGAAACAAAAATGTCCATTCCAGTCGTCCCTTGTTCCTGTAAATACTGGATCGCTCCCTCGAAGAATTTTACAACTGGCCGAACCCTTCGTCTGTGTGTCAGTATTTGATTTTTTTGAGGTGTATCTTCGTCGTCTTCTGACTCATCTTCACTATCCTCTCTTGATTTTAAAGCATCAACTATTTCTTCCTCTGAAAGTTGGTCCCCCTTTCTTTCATCTTGTTCCCTCCCACACTAGAAAACATCTGTAGGTGAAGCTTCTTCAACACAACCTGGGATTTTTTCCATTAAAGTGGCCAAGCTCGTTCATCTTTAATTTCTTCGTTGAACACATTTCCCTGGTGGTGCCAAGAGCATCCTCCAAGAACGCCACGAGCGTTAGTGGGATTGAGTTCCATCCCATGCCTGGGAAATCCAGCAAACAACATCCAGCTTATCCAATTTGCTTTTTAAACTTATCGCGAGCGGAGCGGCGTTCGATTTTCGACTCCTTCATCTAGGGCTTGAATGAGACATGAAAGGAGTTTCTTCCTATAACTACTTCTTAAGCGTTACCAAAAAACTCCTTGGTCCATAGGCTGGCAAAGGAGGTTACGGTTAGGGGGCAAGAACATAGCTTTAATTCTTTCTCCGTCTTGAATGACATCTACTCGAGCCCGGGAGCGTGTTTGCGTGTCTGAGGATCAAGAGAGCTTTCATTGGAAGGTATCCTGGACTTTAGATGCTTCTTTATTATCGGGCACAAACTGTTTGTGAAACCATTCGTTAAAAATGCCCACTGACATCCAAGCATTTGTTTGGTGTCAGTAAAAAACGGGGAGTCCAAAATGGGTCACCATTCATTTAAATTTTTTTGAATGGCTCTTAACGTTTCCTGGCCCTTTCCTATCAGAGCCCAATTTTAATTTAATGAGTTCCTGTTGCGTTTACTGCAAGCCAACACAGTAACTCTGTCCATACTTTTATTTAATATCCTGCCAGCAGCTTTCCTCTTGTTTGAGGGCCAAACTTTTTGTTGGGCGAGCGTTCAAAAATTTCCAGACCAGTTTCATCAACAGTTATAGATTTGCTCGTCCACTAAGGGGCCAATTCTTCAATCAAAGCTTGAAATTTCATTTTAAAATCATGTGAACTATCGAGATTTGCGACAGTTTTTTCCACAAATGTCAATTGTTTAATACCATACCCCTCTTTCCATCTGTCCACCATCCAGAGCTTGTGTGAAATTTAGGGTCTCCCTTTCTTTAAAGTTTTGATAAATTTCAAGGCCTTTTTTCCCGTAAAATCGGCCCGAGATCGGTTTTTCCCTTTTCCCTTGAATCCTAAACCCTGGAAAAAAAGCTTCACTTACTTGTTCATCTCAGACTCTTCATACTCCTCCCCCTTTTCTAACGATTTTGAACACACTCTTTTCACCACCAAGACTCAATTTATTTCTAGCTTCCTCCCTCCAACACTGTTGACCCACCCCGTTCAAACACTCGCCACTTTTTGTCACTTTCACCTTTGTCAATCCTTTTTTAGAGCATCTAATTTCATTTCCATCGTAACAAAGCACCTTTTTCGTTTTTTATCTGACATTTTTAAAAAACAAACAAATTACAAAGCAGTTCGTAACACCAAAATACATATGTCTAACGATCGTAAAAAGTAACGTATCACGAAAGGAACAAAAAGGTCTTAACTCCCGAGCGTCACGAGGAATGAGTTGACGATAAGAATAGCGGGGGGGGTCAGAGTGGGGGGGGGGGGAGGATGCGCTATACAAAGGGCAGTGGCGCCGTTCACGGCAACAATGGCGGGCCCCTCAAAGGGCCACTTGTCCCTGCTGTCAGTTATGTTGGCACGGTGGTGTCGAATGTAGGG
>NW_025789129.1:0-8454 GCF_021130785.1 Homalodisca vitripennis
TCAAGAGTGACATTACTTTGTGTATACATAATTTGAATTGTATCCACTGTAAACTGGTTGCTATACATTTCTCTAAGAAATTTTTTATTAATAAAGAGTTTCTGATTATCATAATACAGAAATTAAAAACAAATAAAATTAGCTAATACATTTAAAAGGACAAACAATTATTTATGGAGTAAAACATCCTCCTCCAAAGTTAGTCCAAGATTGTTTGTGAACAGAAGCCTATCCATACACTTTAAGTCTTATGAGGGACGCTTTTTGTATATGCGAACTGCCAAAGTTAAGCTTGAACAATTTCTCTCCCCTACTCTTTTAAAGCCTGACCCTAAGCACCTCGAGCATGGCGTCCCTGCAAGAGTGCGGAACCAGTTCCTAATTTCAGTTACAGGTCTGTACCTATTCCCCTGACGTAAAGAGGGTTTTTCACAAAGCAGCAATAACCCTTGTGAACCAAGGCACGACTTTAACCTGAAAGCCTGAAAATATATACTTTACTTAGCTGCATTGCTGAATACTGGTTGACGTTTTATCAAATTTTCTCAGGACTGTATAACAAATCTTACAGCAGAGTTCTGCGAAACCTATCAAATCCAAGACTGTGCTCCCCAAGGGACAATTTTTCTCCAAGAGTCAGGAAAGAGGCATAAACAAATAACTGGAAAAACCACAGGCTTTGACAAATTTTTTAGTTTCGCTTCCTCCTGGAGTAACCCCTTAAATTAAAATAAAACCCTCAATCTATTTCATATACCACCGTGATAGGATACTTGAAACATGGCTCAAAGAAGCGTCTAACTGTCTTCATCAACCAAGGATTTTTTACATGTGTCCGAAAACCTTCAAAGGAATCACCTTCACAAGGAAACCCCCAAAGGTTCATTACTTAAAAAGAGACTTGAATTTGAAGAAACACAATAAAAAAAGGTGAACATCTTTCTTGTGGGTTCAAACTGCAAGCCTGTGATCGGACCAGCGCCTCTATCCTCAATAAAACCATCTAATTTGCTAACTTTGCCATAGCATATTGTAATGGAGGATATGTCAACGCAAGCACTGGAGTATTCATCAGTGTAGTGAGTATGTACGGGTAAAGTAGATGCAAAAATTGATTAGCTCAAGATTAAGAGATTGCGACTGTATACAGCGGAAACCATAATATGACCAAAAGCAGTTTACCCTGAGGAACCCCTGACCTTTGAATACACAAATCTCCAAATACATGAATCTAAATTCACAAATGCCAAACGCATGAACCGTGGAGAAATCAAGAGCTGCTTAGAAGCCATCTACATAAATTCTTATCCCTAGTGGATAAACATCCTGGTTCCTTTTTTTGACCACAAAACCTTAAGCTACAGCCACCCATATCATGGTGAAACCCTTACCTGAAACCAGAGATTGACTATCAGGCAAAAAATTGGTTGTATTCTAGAAAGGTCAGATATCTATCTTGGGGAAACAGGAGGAATCACGAGAGCGGTTTCTGGCTGTAGGGAATGGATACCCCAAACTAAGGATGGTTAAGGTATAAGAGGATTGCTTAATATTCATCACACGAGAATATAAGCAGGAAAGATTAGATATGTACCAACTGCACATTTGAATACAATTTAAAAGTTTCAGTTACTTTTTCCTGTCTTTTGTAATTTTTTTCCACTATGTTTCTACCCTCTATCAAGGAAGCTTTATTCATCATTTCCTATCTCCAATGGTATAAGATTATTGATTTAATTTATCGCCTTTGTTATTTTAGCCTAACATGTTGAAGCCACTTAAAACAAATCTTGGTCTATTTGTGTTGTGTGAGAAATTATTCCACATATTCAATCGCAAATTTAAAGAACTAGGATATTAGTTATGGCCTACTTTCTTGCTGGTTTTTAGATACATTAACAATTACTTGATAAAAATTACATAAAAACTAAGTTGAATTTCATATGCTACGTTAAATAAATTGTAGAATATCGTATTATTCCTTCATAAATTAAAACTATCCAAAACACTTTCGAATAAAAAAACAACCAAAGGGTAGGGTCACGATAAGACGGGACACGGGATTTTTATATCGAAATTGGCAATAACGATATTACTTAATCATTAACATCGATATAATCAATGATACGGATTAAATTATTTTGTAATAATTCATTAACTTAACATAGTCTATATCAACAGCGTGTAAACAAATTTAATACACGTAGGGTAATATTTTTTCCCAAATTTTACATAAGTAATTTTAATTATTATAATCAATGTGGCAGTCAATTTTAAGAAACACTACACGAACAATGCTTTGAAAGATCGATAACGACTATAAAACTAAATAATATATTGTTTTTTGTGGGGCTTCAAACATTGTTTGGGCTCCTTATCTCGAAAACCGCCATCGTATGTGAAATTTTCTGGGAAAGAAACCAACTGTAAAACTGTGAGAGGAGCAAATATTGGTTGTCTCCAGTTTTTCCTAATTTTTGTTATAATAACTTGTTTGATCACTGTTAATAATATTAAATTCATATTTTAATTTATAATATTATGATTGTTATTGAGGGACTATAGATATCTTTTATGATAGTCTAGGATTATGAGATGCGGGAATATTAGGTATTTGATAGGACTACATTCTTCGATATAAAATCCGGGTCTGCTTATCGTAACCTCTTCCCCAAGCCGAATATACGAGTGTAGTCCAACTTATCAAAAGTTCTTACCCATTTCCAGTTCTAATTCAAACTTACACTATTGTACTGTGTATTTGTAGTCACACTATGTGTACTACATATAATTAGTTTTTACTTTTAAAATATGATTGTGTTAGCCTTTATATATGACTATTAGAAGATTTCGATACTCGTATTCAATATAATAAACTAGATCTATGTATTATTTTATTCTGTAACCTTCTGCATTACCGTTCAGCCCGTTCAAACTAATAGTGCCTTTTTTAAGAGAATAAATAAAGAAACATATAACAGATTTATCAAAGGACTACTACCGCATTAACCTAAATTGTAGGGCCTTGTGCACTTTTCTTCTGGTCTTCTTCGTCATAAATTCACAAAAAACTGGTGGTATAAACTTATAGAATTTAAATCGCAAAGTAATCAAACACTATTGATCTAGTTAAAATTCAGGACAACTAAAAAGTAGTACTCAATAATGTATTTTTATAGGCCTAAACTAGTTCAACTTTACGTTTCTTCTCAACACATTCTAACCTCACATTCGCTTTAGATTATCAATCATGATTAGACCTTATCATTCATATTTTCGAAGCCACAGACACTTCTTTAACCTTGAGACATTATTAAGAATTTCATCTTTGCTAAGTAAAAGGTTTGATTTTTTTATCCTAGTTATTTACTTAACACCTGAAGAACGACAGAGATATTTACAAATAACTATGCAGACGCTTCTGATATAGAGAGTACTACAAACTGGACTGTGGACATTAAGCGAATGTGCGTTATTTAACATAACAGGATAAATAACTGTGTTGCCGCGCGGGCAACAGTTATCCCCGCAAACGTGTTTTCAGAAACTCCCGGTTATAACAGGATGGACAACGAAACAATGAATTCATTCGTTTCGTTGCCGGCAACGGTAAGCATGTGCTGTTAACAGGTCAATAGCGGCACAGGACTGGAAACTATTCAACCTGTTATTTGAGCAAACGGTGTTATGACAAACAACAGAGTTGTAGGATGACAATTATTTCATTGACGGGAGATATCTACGGATTGACAATGACATAACAGCAGCTTGACTCTGTGATTACAACACCACCCCGTAACGATAATTTTGTAAAGTAAAAATAATCCAAAATACTGGAGACGCGACATTTGCGGCTTGGGGGAGGGGATGGTGCCTGTTCGGACATGAAAACCTGGACCTGATTATTCTCTTTGTTTTTTCTATTATGGATCCCATTCCCACACCCGCAGTTACAATTGTTTTAATTTGTTCAAGACGCAACATACCAGTGTAATCTCTGCCTTTATTAAACTATATGTGGTTTTAAATTTTCTATTTAAAATAAACTATATTTCTTAATGTTTTCTTTAAAATAATTCTTGACATATAATTGTAGAAGTGAGTAAGTTATGTGGGAAATAACACGTTTAATTTGTGTTTACTGTTTTTATTATTATATAAATATCTACATTGTAATTAATTTTTATTAAAAAATATGCAGTGGTAACAAAGAAGCAAAAAAACCAGTTTACTTGTTGGACTATACTATACTGTGGTTGACGCTGATCATAAAAAACTTGTAAGTGCGATTTATCGTGGGCAAGTATTAAATTATAAGTCAAACTATAACTAATCTTAGACACCACATTGAAAAGCGCCATCCTACATGTAAATTTACCAAAAAATGGATAAAACTTCAACTAACTTGCAAAAGCCTCTACGGACAAGCTTTACTTTCTACTAAAAAACTCTACATTAGGCTCTACATCAATTTTACGTTATGAACCCGAAAAACCTAAGTTCAGAAGCGCTAAACCAATTCAAATCCACTAAGTGCATTATTTTTCATCTTCTAGTGACGGTAACCAGTCAAGTATTAGATCATTTTTACCCCAATCTAAAAAGCTGAGTGAGGACTAAACGTAAAAAACTCGAATAACTTCTCTTTACAGTTGTTTATTACTGGACTTTCAGCCATTTTCAATTGTCGAAGACAGAGGTTTTGTTAACTTTGTGTCGGCTTTGAATCCCGCTTTTAAATTGCCAAAGTAGAAAAACAAATTTCCAATAGTATGATTCACAGAGTCTGAACATGGGAGAGATTGCTTGAATTTTGTTCGGAATGAGTTAAACTCATGTACAAAGTGTATGTCTAGAACCACTGATACCTGGACTTCTACAAATGTTGGAAAGTTATTTTGGGTGTAACTGTCCATTACATTTCAAGAAAACGTTATGAAATAAAGTCGATATTTGTTGGAAATGTTCTAAAATGTCTGATTCTCTACACATAATGTGCTAATCTAGCAAAAGAAGATCAAAAACTATTGTTGACAAATTTTCATTTATTTGATAAGATTTTAGTCGTAGGTATCAAGACAATGCCAGCTTCCAGTAACATCCCAAAAAAAAAGGGGCGGTACAAAAGGACTTGAAATTGTGAAGCACTTTGGTTTGTTCTTTGGCCCATACTTAAACTTGATTCTTCAGGATAGCGTTAAAGCTGGTAAAAATGTTAATTGACAAAATAAAATTGATTAGTGACTTTTTTTAAAAGGAGCCGACAAATGCAAACTGAAAAACTGTTGATATCCCAGAAAAATATGGGCCTTGAGCCCCCAAAAATAACTTTATTTCAAGATGGTTTCAACGAGATGGAAACTCCATACATTTTATATGGTTTTCCAGATTTGTAGAGCTGCAGGACGCGGGTTAAAAAACTACTATCGCTTTAATAAATAAAAATTTACCTGTTTTGTCAGAGGTAAGAGTGGGGATTATGCAAAGAAGCTAAGCAACAATCTTTACGTCCTTTTGAGGAGGTCACTTCACAGATTAGTTTGGGGACACCGCTACGTGACAGGTAGCCAAGTGATACCCCTAACAAGAGGCCTGATTGTCCGTGTTGTTTAAAAAAAATGCAAAAGGAGCCATTCAAACCAGTTATTCAAAATATTATTAATGAACTGCTGCCATGGTCCTCGAGAAGAAACGCATGGAAAAATGTTGAACACAGCAAAAACAATCATGCACTTGCCTACTCTTTTATCGATCCACAGATTCAAACTTGCTGTTCTTCAAAGACGAAACTGCAAAAAGCAATTGATCAAAAAAACATGTACAGAACTTTTAGCTGCCAATCTGGACAGAGGACACATGGCAAACCTTGCCACAGCAGATGGATGAAGAAATTGGTAAACACTCAAAAACAAAGATGGCAACGTTAGATTCCGCAAATATTTTTCCGTCTGGGAGGACGTTGACAAACATAAGTGCCAAGGAAAAAACCTACAGGTAACCGCTTTTAAAATTTTATTCATAAATTTAGTAATTTTCAATAAATTAAATTAGGGTTTTTACCTATGTAACTACAACGTATTTACTTTTTGTTTAAACTGTTAAAAACGCGTTGGTAAGCTTTTTGGAGTTCACTATGCTATTGAAGGAATATTGGTTTCAGGATACGGAAGACCTCCGCTGCAATTGTCGAGTTTGAACCGGTACTTAGATGACAGTCTATCTAGGACAGGGAAAAAAGATACCTATGGGCTGGGTGGAAAGAGAATCAACATGTATACCACTATTTATGAGCAAATTGGTGAAAGTTAAAATTTTTAACCGTCATGGCTAACAATCCGTTCCCATGTGAACGACCTTTTTTTCTAAAGCAGGAAATTTTTTGACAGAACGCCGAATCAAGACTGAGTTCAAAACGAGCAGAGCAGTTGCTGTTTTTTTGAATGGAAATCTAAATCTTCTATCAGGTAAATAGAAATTCAAAAAATTTTAAGTTATAACTATAAGTTCTGCAAGGTTAAATATATGAAATTATGTAATTTCATTTTTCTTGCAATTAATCTTATATGTAAGAAAAATAACCCATAGTGTACAGTTTTGGATTATATTTGCCCATTTTATTTTCTAAATATGACTTAATTGTGTCTTTGAATCATCCACTAACATTCGTGTTATCTTCATTTAATCTAAAGTAACAATATTTTGGACAGTGTAATTGTTAATTGTACAATTTGAACAATATGTTTATGTATGTAATATTATTTGTTAATTTATAAAGTGTTCCTATATGATTTTAATTAGAAATAGCAGTGTTAAACCTTTTTGGTTTAATTATTGTTGATTAAATAGTTTTTTATGTATACATTTTTGCAAATTAATAAACGTCATTTGTGTTACTATTTGTTGTAGTTAAATATAAGTTTTATCAGTTAAATATGTATGTATACATCTAAGCAGGACATTTTTATAGCTAAAAAAAAAAATATACACTGTCCAACGTTTTTATACTTTACACTTACAAAATCTTACTTAAGTTGTAGGCTATTAATTATTTCAATATATTTTTTATAATCAAATATGTATTCCCCACATTCGTACAATAATTATATTTTTAGATTGTAATGTATCCATTTATATGTATTCTTCTATTTTTACATACTTAGTAGTGTAACTAACACGTATTTAACGGTTTTATTTTACTGTCAATTTTTCCGTGTAAACAATACCAATTTGGGGGCAATTTAAAACACGTTCTATTTTTTTAAGATAAATGTATTTTTAAAGAACTTTTAGTCTTGTATATAAATTACTTTTATAAAAAAAGCCCGTCGCGGTGTGTTTCATTTAATATAATTAATATTTACAGAAACGTTTTTATTTTTGGTTTGTCATTATTTTGTCGTATAGCTTCTTTATAAAGTAATCCCTAGTGTAAATTTATATTTATATACACTAAAATATTTCATTTTTTCAGTTTTGTATATTGTTAATGTTTATCTATAGTCGTAAATGTACAATGCGCTGTGAAATGTCTTACATTCAAACAATAAAAACCCGATTCTGTATTTTGTACTTAATTGAGACCAAAAGATACTTTTAATTATCATCCAAAAATAAAAATTATAGTAAACTAGACTAAAGCAGCTAAATGACGAATTTTGTACCACTTAAATAATAGTAACCAAAAGTCGATTAACTGAATGGTGGTCCCATGTTTATTTTAGTAACGGTATTATTCAGTAACGTTCATTATAGGTAACAGGCCACTGGGAAAACGTTATTGAAACCAACGTTGCGCAATGGATAGACGAGCGCGCAAACGGTCAGCCCGATGAACAGTTTACCGGCTAAAATACACACGTTGCCTGCAACCTGTTATCGTGTTGGCAGAATAAACGTCGCAACGGGCGCGGTTGCAGCTAAACAACGAACAATTTTTCCATCTCCTAGTGGACATGTAAACATTCTTGTGTTCCCATTCTACAGCCAACTGTAGTGGCCTCCTACTTGGTTAATCAAAAATAATCATATATACATTCATAGCTATAGTTAAAAACTTGTCAAAGACTGTAGTTATCTTGTTTTCGTTTCCACATTGTCTTTTTTCTAACACTACTTTGTACGTTCAAAAATGGCTACTTTCCCCTTAATTTTCTTTACTAACTAATTTAGTTATTTTTACAATAATCGAACGGACATATCTCCATTTTTCACAAATATTAGACAAATAATTAGAAATTCTACTCCAAGATGCTAAACTAAAATGAATGATATAGTTGGATCCATGTAAAAATTGCTAATCTGTATCCTAGTTGTAAATAAAAAAAAAAAAAAAAATTTAAAGTGACTGATAATTATGAACAAAATATTTGCTAAGTATTAACCAATGAATCAATGGTAGTACAAAAGATTTGAATTTAATGTGAAAGGCATCATTTTTTCGGCAATTGATAAGTA
>NW_025789130.1:0-8941 GCF_021130785.1 Homalodisca vitripennis
TCAAATTTTGTTTTTAAGATTATCATAGAAGATAATACTTTGTACCTTAACATTTCTATATAAACTGGATGTTTAGTGTTAATGATCTACCCACAATGTTTAAAAAACCACTGTAACTGTGCCTGTGTTACAAAAAAGGGGATAAATCTAATACTCAATAATTAATCGGCCTATAGCTTTAGTTCCTAGTTGCTTCTAAAGATGATAGAGGAGTTTATATACAGTCTCAAATTGAATATATTTTTGAACAAAATCATCTAATGGATGTCTGTCACAATTTGGTTTAAAGAAATAATTCTTGGTCTACTGTCAAGGCTGTTGAAACTGTTTGTGTATTTTATTATAAAGGGTTGGTATTGAAAATGGAGATACATCAGTACTTTACTTTTCCTTAACCTTAGCACAGCATTTCAATATTTTAAACCTCATCATGGTTATAAGTGATTTTGATAATTTAAATAATATTATTGAATAGACGGCAATGAGCTTTTCCAGTTAAATTGATATCCTATTCAGATATGTATCAGTTTTGGTCCAAAAGTCGGTCAACAGAGAGATCCACTCTTGGCAAGTGGGGTTCCCTCAGGGCTTTGTCCATACATTGTCCTCTTGTTCATATGTTTTTATTAATGGATTTTATCCAAAATTGTCGTGCCTAACATAGAGTGATCTCTAATGCTGACAATAACACGATAATGTTGTTCACGATAGACTTCCTGAAATTAATTCTTTGGATGATAAAGCAATATCATAATCAAGCTACAAGATATAGAAGTAACATTAATCTCTGATTTTGCTGTCCAACTGCTTACATGGTGAATGAGACATGAGGAGTAAGACTGAACCAATATTGGTTTTAGCTTAAGCAAAAACTCTCCAGACTTTGTCACAATACATTGTTTCTGGGACAACAATACAAGATTTCTTGATATTTATATAACCCCCCCTTTAAAATGTAAAAAAAATAGTAAAATAAAATTAAGAACCTCTAGCAAAACCAAAGTTATCTTTGCATTTTTTATTTGTTAAAACCTAGATCTACATAAACATTTAGTGCATACTTTTAGCCTTTGATATGATTAGAGTATTATGGAAAATGGGGTATGATTAACTTTGTTTGCCATGTTTAGCTACAATGATCTGAAACCACTTTTGATTCAATTTTCAATCCAGTCTTAAAATAGGATGTTTTTTCAGAAAAAATGGTTTATGGTGGTCACGATCCACAATTGCACAATAACTTGATTATGCTTGAAAATTTAGGTTATAATCTCAACAAGTTTCATCAATCTAGGGTACTAAAGAAAAATCAGGTTTCTAGGTTGGGGGGATAAGAAGAAGAAGAAAAAGTACTTTTATTTAAAACAATTACAATTGAACGTAAACATTATAATCATCTGATAATATTTTCATCTAAAAAAACAATGTTATTAAACCGTCTGTTTTGGCTGGTCCGCTACATTTAAATATATATATATATATATATATATATAATATATATATATATACTATATATAGCATTTTCCATATTTATTTCCTGCTTTAGAAACAAACATATCTAAGTTAACAAAATCACAACAAACAAAACACAAAAAAATCAGCTTTAACCACCTATTGTATTATATTAAAACTTAAAAAGAAAATCAAAATAACAGCAATGTAATTTGTTGCTATTAATTGAGTTAGCGAGTTGTTACATTTGTAATATTTGTATTTCCTGTTGAATAAAGATGTTAAAATCAATATATTAAAATATATATATATCTATAGTACTATATAGTTATATAATAACTATATTTATATAAATAAAGTACAGCCGAATAAACTGTGTGTTAAAATTAAACTTTCGATCTTCTTATATTTACATGTCAAACCTTATAAAATAGACAAATATGTGTGAATAAGTGGCAAAAAATAAGATAATTAAACAAAAAAGATAAGTTGGGAATGTTTGCAAATTTAGAGACTTTTTTATAGGACACGTACACACATTGTTTTCCACGTGAGTAATGATAATGTTATGTAAAATATAACTAGAACTAAATAAAATAGAGGAAAATTAATTTCATAGAAACGAAAAATTAAATTCATTAAAAACAAGCTCCCAACCTATATCTGCCCAAGCTATATGGGATTTTATATTTGTATTTTCCTAAACTTTGCCAATCCATTACTGTTTAAATAGCAGTCATATTCATTGTTTTGATAATGTAACCATTTTCTGAGATAATATTTTCTAATATGCGATAAAAAATCAGGCAGACCGCAACCTAGTGAAACACGTTCTCATTTTCATGCATGTTTGCACAATGAACAAGCAAAGTTTGCTTCCTGCAACCATGGCTTGTAGTTGAGGTCAACAAGTTCGGCTCTGGGCTTTATTGCCCAAGATATAATACTGATATCTGTGTTATCAGTGGAGGAATGACCTGTCGCCAAGGTCGATGTTGAGGGTCAGGTACTGTGAGTGGTACAGAGAGGTCCTCAGATCAGCGCGCCACGTGGTTCGCAACCCCTCCACCACGCCCCTCAGCTGATCCGCCACTCTATCCTTAGGTCTACAGTGATACGACACTTGCGGCCCAACTTTACCCATTCCTGTACCAATAAATGCGTTTATTGATTATTTCCTTCACTGAGAATTACAGGTAGCCGATCTTGAGCTAATGAAAAAAGTTTAGAAATATAATCAAGATTATAGTTTAAATGTATAAAAAGAGCAATTTTTTCGAATTTTGTTTCTAAATATAAAATATAATTTGGCATATTAGTAGGGAGAGAGAATAAATTTTTTTAATGAAATATTTTTGAAACGACTCAACCTTCTCGTTTTCAAAGCATCCCCACACCTGAGTGCCATCACACAAACTAGATCGTATTATTGTATTGTAACACGTGTATTTACCACTCAATGGAACTTTGTTATTTTTTAATAATTCCCCCCTGATTGAACTGCAAATTTTGCTGATTTAAATTTTTCTTTCGATGAATTTCCAGGATAAAATATTAAGACTAATTCCCAAAATATTTATACTCATTCACCACCGTCCACCCTTTTACCTTTGTATAACCATTTGTCATTAGCTCTCAGTTTTCCCCTTTTCCTAAAAACAACAACTTTTGATTTATTCAAATTTACCTGTAAATTCCAGTTTTTGCAATAAGTTTCCCAATCTGCTGATCATGTGCTGGAGGGCCTATGGCTGTAGGCGCTATCAGTACAATATCGTCTGCGAACATCGCCTCCAAAGCTGCATCCTCCTCCCAAAACATCCGTAAATCGTTAATAAAAAGAAAAAATAATAACGGACTCAAAATGCAGCCCTGTCTGAGGCCCATCTGTTGTGGCAAAACTACGGGTCAGCCCCTCCCTGCACCACACACTAGCAGACGTGCCATTGTTTCAGGTGTTTTATAGTTTGTAACATCCGCGTCGATACTCCCAAACACGATAGCTTGTATATTAACGATTTTCTGTAGATAAAATCGAACGCAGAGGTGAAGTCCACAAAAAAACAATACAATTTTCCTGAATCCATTGATAAACTTAAACTTATCATACATGTTAAATTAAATATGTTGTCACTTGAGTAATAACCCTTTCTATAACCAGCTTGATATTCGGTAATAATCTTTTTTTCCTCAATCCAATTATATAACCTGTTATTCAACATACCAGTAAACAATTTAGCAATACAATCAATAAACGAGAGACCACGCTAATTTGTTGCCACATTTGGGCTTTCTTTTTTATGTAACGGGTAAACTATGGAATTTTTTAAACTTTCTGGTATAATGCCATCTTTATAAATTTTGTTATAAATTGTTAGTAAAGTAGTAAGTAAGGAATTTGGAGCATTTAAAAAAAATCATAGGGAACTCTGTCAAAGCCTGGGGCTTTACCAGACTTAGCTTTAAATAATACAGTTTTTAATTAAACTTCAGAGAATTCCGCGTCCAAATAATAATCTGCTACTGCCGGCTCCGCATAGCTGACACCTCTGGTTAGTAGTGGAGGGTTCAATAGATTTTCAAAAGTGCTTTATCCATTCTTCAGGTGTAATATTCCCTATATCCTTATTAGAATGTCTTTTAAAATGATTGATCACCCGCCAATAGTTCCTTGTATCTCTTGACTCCTTGTATGACTTGGTTTAGATTTTGAACGACTTTATTATAATATCCAATTTTTTTTTGTCCCTACACATAATTTTGTAAAGTTTATTTGCTTCCAAATATTTCATTCTGACGTTGCTAGAGTTTGTTCTGCGAAAAATAATAAGTAACTAAAATACGCGTTTTCTTAGTTTTAAACATTGATAATCAAACCAAGGCTGTTTGTTTCTTTAAATAATTCTTTCCGATTATGTATTAATTTGAAACTTGCTGCATTAATTATGCTTTTCCGGTTTACCCTACATACATTTTCTTGGTTGTCATTATTCAACCCATAATCTATAAATACACTATTTATTTTATTAACATAAGTTCTACTATCGTTATCTGTCCATTTCAATTTAGGTAACAATGGTAGTGGTCTTTCCCTCTTCCCTCAACGGCAAGGTCACTCATTTCAAAAGTTACTTCGATTGACAAATGGTCAGAACCGAGGTGAGAAACCGCTTGAAAGTCACGGACGAGGTGTAAACAGTCTATTGACATTGCCACCAAGTCAATATCAGAGCAGCCCATAGCACCTACAAAAGTGTATTCTCCTTTTTGATCTCCTGGAGATCGTCCGTTTAAAATAATTAATCCTAAATGATCGAATAGTTTCCAATATTTCGTTTCACTTTTCCTTTCAAAATTGAATCCTTTGATTTTCTAATAATACTAAGGTCACTATTTAATTCATTTAACATTAGTTCCGTGTATACTCTGCTCAAAAACCAACTCATTCCATTGACATCACCTAAAATTACTAAATTGACTATATGATTACGTTAGGAAAAATTCAATAGACTAAGTATAATCCCTGTTCCAGTAATTATAATTTAAATAAACCGGCAATAAATTGATTTTTTTGGTTTCTAATGGCTGTCATTTATCTGAATTAATGTAAACGATTCTACTGATATAAATTGTATGTTTTTTGCAAAAGTTGATTTTAAATTTATAAAAAATACAGACCCACCAATAAATCTACCAAAGCTAGCCAACCTTGTTGCCGGACTGACCTGAATTTTGAAATCTCTAAATTTGCTTAAAAATAAATTCGATATCCTGTTTCAGAACAAAAAGTTTCAAGTAAAATAATAATATCATAATCACTAATAAAATTTATAAAGGAAACATCACTTGCCTTAAGTTTTAGACCACACATTGTAGCAGACTATTCTTAAATTATACTTTCCATAACCAGCACTCTTTTCCCTCACGCTCGGCAGCCCCCCGGATGCAGGATCGGCAAAGTCCTCGGTTGGGGGATAACAAGCTAAGGAGGGGTTAACATTGGTGGAAGGGATATCAGCCATTCACACAGAAAAAATATAAGAAATTTTAGATGTCAGGATAGGGTACAAACTGCATATGAGGATAATTTAAGAATTATTCTGTACTTTTTCGTAATTTTTGCAACAGTTTGTACCTCTATGGTGAATTTTGATTGTCACTTTTTCCTCTGTGCTCTCAGCCTTGTTTGCCAATACGCGTATCTCGTTTTTAATTTTTCCCCCTTTTCATGAAATGGACAAATTTTGCTGGCGTACTAAATATCAAAATAAAGACGTTCTCAGTGGCGGACTTTCCCATTTTTTCAGTAAATATAAGGAGAGTAGTAGGTGATCCTATTGAATCAGTTTTTATTACACAGGTAAAAGTCAGGTTTTTTCAAAAATTGTGGTTTATTTAATGTTGTCAGCAGTGATGAATGTTTTAGAATCACATTCCATCAAGATCAATCATTTTCAAGGATAATCAATCAATCAATCAACATTTTTTATTGCCATAAAATAAAGATCATTGACAAAGTCTCATTACAGCTTTGATTATGAATATAGCCAAGTCAGTTATAAAACTTAGATTAATTATATCTTAAGTTACGCAAACATAAACCACAATACTCAAAATACAGCCAGTGGCACTGGAGAATTTAAAATAAAATGTTTTTTTAATCGGAAGAACTCGTCCAGTGCATAAAATGGGTTATCTAACAGCCATAAGTAATATTTATTCAAAAATATTTTTATATTGTACTTTTGGACTAAGGGTAACAAATGGTTGTAGACCCTCAGTGCAATAACAGAATGGCTTTCACGAGTTTTGCTCAATCTTGTAATATACTACTACTATACACTTTAAATAAATGGTTAAACTTAATTTGTATTCTGATGATTATAGCTAGAAATAATAAATAACTCAGTATGATACAAATGTGAACTTTAATGATGATAAATTAATTTACATACAGGTTTGAATTTTGAAACAAGATGGAGGATGCAATAATGGTAAATTTTTAAATACAGTTCTTAAATTTTAGGGCAGGGTGGTCGTGCTGGCTTAATGAAAATAGAAATATTAGGTATTGTTTTTAATAAAAGATATTGTAATTTTGAAAAACAATTTTGTTAAATTTTAATTATATTAATTTTGAATTGTTAGCCAATCGAATGTTCCTGGGTTTTATGTTCTTCCAATGGATCACTGTTAAAATTTAAAAGGAATTTTCTCACCCAATGTCTGTCTTTTGCTTCTCTGTACTTCAGTGATAATATGAATTTAATAAATTAACCTTTCTTTTGAACCAAATACTGCTGAATAAAATGTAACCTGTTTCTTTATTTAAAATAATAATCTTGCTTCACTTCTTCTATATCCCTCTCTCCTCTAAACCTTTAAACCTCTGCTCTCTTCACTCAACAATCATCCCTGCACACTGTAATCACTGACTTTAGTTTACTTTATAACTTTTGAGTTTTATATGTAATAATAAGGTTGAATTTTGATATATTTAATTTTGTATTTATTATTGTTTCTATTAAAATTGAGACAATTTATAACTAATTATTCCTTAATTATTTAATTATAATTACTAATAAATTTCTAAATTAAATTAAATATTGAAATGATGTGAGATGGGTGTATGAAAAGAGTCATTACAATCTATTGAAATTAATAGATGCAGCATTTTTATCATGGTATTGTGGGAGTGTTTTATACTGTTAGGCTTTACTAATTGAGGATTTTGAAATATATATTTCATGAGATCAAAAAGATACAGGTTTATTACGGTCTGAATTTTACAAATAGTGAAAGAGGTCTACAATGTTCAAGTGGCTGTGAGTTAGTAATAATTCTTATAGATTTTTTTTGAAGGATAAGAATGTTATTAATTTTACTTGCATTGCCCCACAACTACTAGTCCATATCTTATAATGGATTGAAAAAAGGGCAAAATAAGTCGTTCTCACTTAATTTGTATTAACATACAGTGTAAGCCGTCTGAGAAGATAAATTACTCTAGATAACTTAGTTGAAAGATAATTAATATGGGCATCCCTCTCTTGTTTTAATCCTTTGACAAAACTCAACAAATGTCTGGGAAATTTACTCCCTCCTACAAGCTCATATTAAATACCTCATGAATCCGAAGCTCTTTATGTTCCTACCCACGTACACAACAGTCACTGAATTTAGTGGCCTCATGTGCTGCATAGCTCGTTGCTAGGAGAGCATGCAAATTTTTTTCATTTAATAAAAAATAATATATTTAGTTTCTTTACTGATATCTAATTAAAACATTGGGAGGGAATTAATGCAAGCACCAGGTACATACAAGTAAAACTTTAAAGGGTTTATCTGACAAAAGGTGTATGACTGATACGTGAAGATTATTTACAGAAGCTTGTATGAAAACTGGGAAAACTGGGTAATCGGTAGTCCTGCTGGATATTTGTTAGTTAGGTTTCAGGTTTCGACAGATGGAATTTATACATTCCTTTATCTTTGTGTAAACTTTGTGTGCTCATATGATCTGGAGCTTTTGTCGAATCTTAGGTACTATCATCAAGTAGGGGTTTTTTTTTTGCCAGAAGTGTGAGATGGTACACTTGGTGCTAACTAAAAGCGCCGCAACTAATGGTCAGGGTGCATTTATGTGCTTATTCTGACATAATTTCGAGTTATTTAATTAGGCTTTTATATCTATTGTACTACTCTCCTATATCGTAATTATTTTATTTTAAATTGAACACATTTTTTTCCAATAACGTAGTAAGTCAAAGTGTACAGAATTTAGAAAATATTATTTCTTTTCTTTTTTTTCTTTGACAAGAACTTTTAGTTTTTCTTGCAATAAAATTACTCCCCAAATTCGTTCTTAAATTGTTTTCAAGATGCAGCTTTTCTTAGGAAGTGTTTTCAAAATTTGCCATCTTACAAAAAACTTTGATCTTTTTGTACTTGTAATGTTATTGTTATATGTATTACTAGTTTTCTTGTTAACATTTAAATATTTTCTAAGTCACATCAATTATGTTGGGTATTTCACAAATCATAAAAAGTAAAAAGTAAAGAATGTCTTATTTTACAGGCGAAGTTAGGGTAAGAAGCCTCTCTAACAATTAACCTGGGGTGTTAAGTGTCTAAACACCCAAATCATGGCAGTTATTTAATAATACGTTGCATTGGCGGAGGCTAGTCACGCGATCCTACTAACCAATCAACTAAAAACATCATCCTTCTCGCAATCAAAGCTAAAGTCTTTCTCTTTCACGTCAATGCTTTTTCAGACAACCATGTAACCACACATGTCTTTTTTGTTGTCCGCTCCGCCGGTGTAAATGTATTCGCCAGTCTATTTGAGTTTCTTCTTTAATTCCTTTTAAGTTAATAACATCTAACTGGTACAGGTGCGTAGAAATAGAAATATTACTGTACTACTGAAATTTATCGTTAAATTGATTTAATTGAGCTCTTCGCTGTTATAATTTGGGCTAACTGG
>NW_025789131.1:0-8402 GCF_021130785.1 Homalodisca vitripennis
AAATTAAACATTCTCATGGATCGTGTATATTGTAATTACTTTTTTTTGTATGGCCGTTATACAATATGTCTATCTTTTATGTTAGAGTAAGATTGTTATATGCATTTATTTATTTGAAATGTTACTAGGAACAAATAGACCACCTCAAACTAAGTACATTATTATATTTAATGCAGTTTAAATAATTTTGTTAATAAAGTAATATATCACCTTTAAGTCATAACACCACACTTTCTTTATAACTAATATACACAATAATTATTTTTACAAAATAAGTTATAAATAAATGTAGCTGTTTGATTATTTATATATTCCATTTTTAAATATAAACAGAAAAACCACCCACTGAATCAATAAATAACTGTTTAATTCCATCCAGTTCAGGTTAAATTATTTTCCTCTGAATACTCGTCTGCGTTTTTCTCAGAATAACTCTTTTATAATCACAGATAGTAGTTAGAGTGCTACTCATTTGTTGATACTTTGAACCCCATAATTTTCGAACCCAGGTGTACAAACATGGTGAAATAACGATGCTGGATGTTTTGTGTGTGAAAAACATATCTAGCCTTCTTTAAGTTATTTTATTGGTAAATTTTTTATAACCATAAAACTAATTACAACTTTTAATGATTGTTTATAATATAACTATTTATTTTTGTGTTTAAATAACGACCTGTCAATACCATACATTACGATAGTTATTATACAAACATAATTCATATTACGAGTAGTTATGTTGATATATTGGAATATACGATGGGTCACATTACAAAATATAAAGATCTTTATAAGCTATTATGTTAAAAACCACTTCTTTATTAATAAGTAATTATTACCCGTAGCTTATACTCGTAACGTTTCCAAATTCAAATGAACCCCATTTTTTTGGAAACGAAAGGTTACAAACTAAAGTTAAAAATTTATACTAAAAGTTTTAAATTGACGTTTTCAGTTTAGATGAAATTCTTCATTTATCTATGTCCCTCAAACTTATACCTAAACCATTTTTTTATCACTAATAATCTTATTCGAATAGGACATATTCATAACACGATCGTAATATTACTCACTGTTATTTGAATAAATCTTGCGGCCTATTTTAAACAAGATGATCACTTAAATCCAATAATAAAAAACTGAAACATTTAAATGGTCTATTCTCTAACAAAATACATCATCATAAAAGGTATTAGAAATGTGTAGTTAATTCTAGTCGGACATTGACAAGGTGAAGTTAATCCGCTATTATTCAAAGTACTGAGGATAGTTTCAAATTTGAGGCTGCTTAACCTTATAGAAATGTATAAGTTTATTTTACGTATATGCAGTGGTGCTATTCTTTAAATTATGAAAATATGAGACAATTGAACCACAAATACCTTCTTATGAGGAGTTTAGTTTCTCTATTATGTTGCGATTAGTAAGTTAAATATTAATTACGTCATTAATCTGAATATTTTAAAAAAAGTACTATCAGCTGGATATCAATGCAGTTATCCATTAGGCAAGAATTAAATATTTTTATCAACAAAGCACATAACGACTACCACCTTCTATAGTTATTATTACAGCATGCTCAAAACATGTTGTAATCAGGAAGGCTGAATATTAGCATAAATTAAACTATAAAAATGCTTGGGACCCTAGGGAATCAAAAGTAACTATATGAGTGTTAATGTTTAGGGCTGAGTGCTTAGCTATTTATACCCACTGGTATTCATTGAGGTAAGTTATAGTTATGAAAAATTCAGAGTATAAATTCAAGAATTTTTATTGGCTTAGGCCTATTTAGTAATACCCAAAACTAATACCAAATGCCAATGTTACAGAAAATATTATATCTTGAGTATATGCTTACTAAAATATAGTCACGATATGAAATACTTACACTGTAATTAGCTTCTCATATATGTAATTTTTTCTAAGACACCAGGTTAAGGAATATGCTCATTAGGTATTAATTGGAATTACACTTTATTACCAATAAGCCCCTCCTTGAACAAATTTTTCATCCTTATTCGAAGCATAAGCAAAACCTAAACTCCTTTCTTTTCTTCTTTGAGATCCGGCAAGAATATTTATATCCTTCGGGAGAACAGTGTGATCATCAAAATATACCGTCTGTCGAGGTAAACGCATTATTTTACCTTATAGGGCTGTGAAGAGTTTGAATGCTCCTAACGTTGGTTTGACGAAGTGGTCCTTCAACATTATTCTTCAGAAAAACTGGAACTCAATTCAGCGATGAATGTATGTTCCTTCTTGTTAGGATGGTATCCTGATTGAGCAGCTTTGCAATATCGGCATCCTCTCACCACCAGGCCCTACGGCATGGCTCAGACATCCATTACGATAGTTGTTTGCATACTCCATTTGGGGTTACGGGAATGTCACTTATTTCGATGTTGTACCTTTCTTGCGTACTATTATTCTAAGAGACCTACTGTTTTCTTTATGATCGCTAACTTCAGATTTAAGCTTGGTTTTTTCAGCACGGAGCTCAGTATATTTCTCTTACTTAATTTCGTACAAACAAATTTATGAAGTTCAAGTCATTAGAGAGTTAGCTCTGTACCCATATTATCTGACATGAACCTGCATGGAGTTAGGAAGTTCAATCGTTTCATACTCGGTTCGGCACAGTGCGTTAAATACTTGTCGTTGGAAGGGTGTTATTTAAGGCTTGTGTTAGCAAGTCTTTTGTTATTTCATTCATGAATGAGAGGCGTCCAAAAGTGCACTAAGTTTAACATTCGCTATGGGGCTACAATTAATAGGTCGTCATTACACCCGTAATCTTTAAATGTTTGTGTGTCAACTTGTACTAAAATCTTACAATAAACATACGAGCATACTTACCTGTATACGAGCAGATACCTACGCTCGTATATCTATATATCTAAGCTTTGCATTTCTACTTACAAACTTCTCGTAAAGGTAAAGCTATTGTTTTACTTCTAATACCAAAACGGATTATGGTCTACGCCAATGTCCTCTGACGAAATACTGAGAAAATTGAACAGTATTATATCTTTACGGCTTCCATTGAAAATCCATGCATATTGATTGGTTTGATCAACCAAGCAAACATTCACGAATTGGTTAATTCTAAGGAAATCGGCTTCAGCACACCGATATACATAAGGAATAAATAACTACAACGTATTTGTTATCAAGCGTTTGTTTCAGCCCAACTTACGGTAAAATGTTTCTAATAAACACATCCTTTCATATTCATTAATTTTAAAATATTATTTTACATATCTCGACTAGTTGTCATTGGTAAACAGCTATGTTACCTGGTTCCGTATGTTGAAGGATTAACTTAAGGTATACTGGCATAATATCAATGTATCATATTATTTTCTCATTGTATTAACATATCATTAAAACGCAGAGTTTAATTAGAACCATGGTAAAAAAACGTATTATTGGTGGTCGTTAAAATAATACAATACCACACTTAATTTAGTACATATTATTTCAAATAATTTACCTAGTGGTTTTATCTTTAGCATACGCTGTGCTGCTTATCTATATTGGGCTATTATAATAAATTACTTTCGATTATTAAAAGTTTTAAACATTTTGAAATATTGGAATTGAATTATTGTTGAAAACAAAAACAAAGAAATAAACATTAAAATGTATACTAAAAACCCATAATAGGGATTATCTTTGGAGAAGATTATAATAAGGAAAATATGTTCATTTTTGAACTAAGTTACGGCTATTAAGTAGCATTTAAATCTTTCTGATCAAATCGCTGTCTCATTAATAGAAAGTAATTAAGAAAACCATTTCAGTAAACAAAATGTAAACAATAGTGGAATTTACAAATAGTTAAGAATAGTGAATGTTTACAATAACTATGTTTCGGCGGATCAACCGATTAATTAAAAGTTATATTTAACGAACAGTTTATGTTCGTAAAGCATTTTCGACTTTAATAATATACTGAATCAATCTAAATAAAGCTGACATAAACAACACGTATATCAAGACTGAAAGCAATCTCGAAATTTTTACATATGCTCGTGGAGAAATGTAAAAAGGCTGAAAAATTTTTTTAAGTTGTTTTTACAATTTTTTAAAATTTTTAACTTAATTTTTTTAAACATGTCTAACATGTTATTGAAACTAAAAAGATCGTTTATAGATAAATGAATATATTTTTCATAAAATTTAACTTCCCTCGATCCTGGCAGTTCTATTTCCATACAAGGACACACGAGATTTTGGGTAGTTAGGCTTGATTTTTTAGAAAATGAGTTATAAAAATATTTTTACTGTTAACCTATGATTTTTGTGATATATCTTTGTTTAAAATTAATTATAATACAAGGTAGCCCATAAGGTCAGTTGTCAACTTGCAATTTTTTTAGACGATGTTATGACTAGCACAAGTTGCAGTCTGTTGTGAACTTGACTACAGTTACTAACCAGTTACGCTAAGTTACTTTACAATAGCAGTTTGAGGTTTATGTTGTTTTATGTTATTTAGTGAACGATGAAGTTAAGTACAGAACAGCGTGTATTTTGTGTTAAAATCTCATGGTTGATATATGATCGTCAATTACATTGATGTTGGTGTGATTCGTTTGTAGATACGTGTTTTCCAAACGTTTAGACTTCCATCTCGACAAGGTATTCGGAAAAATTAAATGCAAGGTTCGAAGAAAACTTGGGTCTGGTAGCGAGCTTTATCGTTCAGGTAAGCCTGGGTTAGTGTGTCTGTAAACTACAGAAGGACAATTTTAATGGTTGTTGCCGCTTTGTTTTGTTTGCATATCGCCTACTAAATCTCAAAGGAAAGCGTCCAAGGAATATGGATTACCAAGAACCATTACCATATGTGGATTACAATACAACAACTTATCTTAAGTGATTGCGTATCTCAATAATATCTATGGAAAGTAGTAAGATACTACACTACACTCTTACCATTCATAAAAAAACAATATCTGCACACAACTTCTTGGAAAGTTTTTATAAAATCAATTACGGTCATCTTTCTTTTTATGTTCAAAAAGTGACTGTATAACAATTAACACTCTATTTATATTGAATAGTCTATTCAACAAAACCAGGAATTCCCCTAAAATGTTTTTTGTAGGCAGTCAGGATGGTTCTACAATATCTCGCGGCTTTGTGGTCGTCGTTTAAACATGACCATTAAATCCTCACAGTCCAGTCTGCCCGATTCCTCTTTGTGATGATCTTATGAATGTTAATAATATTTTACAAACTTCTTTTAATCATTTTCAGTCAAAAATTGCTGGTAAGGTAATATTTGAAATTGTTAATGCGAATGAATTGATAAATAATAAGAGTTTTAATAGAACCTTCTTATATTCCTATACTATGTGATGCTGGACTACTCCTATCTATTATACCACTTTCTAACATTATTATGGGAAAAAAATTGTTTGTGTAAATGTTGTACCCTAAGGTCACCCCATTTTTATAAATCATTCACATTACTTAAAATATATTTGTTAACTTCGTTATCATGGGTTGTACAAAACCAAAATTTTTATAAAAGTTGTTAAAAAAAATATTAGTTTTCTTTCCAATTCTATTTTTTAAGTTTGATACATTGAAATGAAATAATATATATGATCTAAGGAACTTTTTTCACAAAAACATTTTGAAAGATTATTTATTTTAATTTTTTTGTACACAATATACAAGTTAGAGCAAATTTGATACACTTAAAGAAACATCTAATCTCGGACGATTCATATAATACATGTGTTACCTCGAGCAGATAATTTCAAAATTTAATCCTTTTAAAAATATGATGCGAGGAAAATATAGTTAATATTATTTTGAATGTATTATGCATTCGCTCTTAAAGATAATTGATTTACTATAAAATCATCAAACTAATATTTACATATCTAATGCTTTTAAAAGTGACTTGAAAACAATTACACAAGGCAAACGTAGGTTTCATATACATTTATTTTGTGTGATGAAGTTAATATGATATTTACTATAGTGTTTAATTAACCTTATAAGGATCTGAAATACATATTTACTGATGTTGAAAGGCGTAGCTATGGAAATGTGATTTAAAAACCTTTCGCTCGTCATATTTACAATTCTGTCTTACTGAAATTGACCGTCTTAATTTATTTCCTTTTCGAACTTTTTTAATTACAAATGGCAGGAAATTTACATCCATTTTCCATAGAATATCCTGATTACTTCGATCTTACAGATAAATATACTGACAAAATGAGTGGCAATACACTCCAAAGCCTTGGATTGCAAATTTGCCTTTTAAAGGTAGATTTGAGAAAATACAAAATAATTTTTATGTATTATTATTCAAATACAAAGTGAAAAATTATAATTATTAACTTAAGGACATTTCGAGATAAATCTGTAAAATATACAAACAAAATGTAAATCGGTAAAGAAAATGAGAGTATTAACAAAGCCGGGATAGCTAAAACTCTAAATAAAAGGTTTCCCGTTTTTATAACTTTAATCGCATAAGGCTCTGAGCGATCTTTAATCGCTTTAAGAACGATGTCTATAAATGTCTCCAAGTATCTCGTTATAAACCTTGTCTTACGCTAGTGCCCTACAGATGTCTTAAAACCTGTTCCTAACGATTGTAGTAACACGCGTATGTTACTACTAAGGGACAATAAACATACGAAAGGCCTATATGAGGTGTATGATCTGTAAAAGTGAGCTGCACATAGTTCGCAGGGTTCAATGGATAAAAACGAGAACTAGTAGGAATAAATGAAACGTGATGAATCACTTTATTGCGCATTCAGTTACAACAGAGCTTTTAGAATTAAAATAAACCTAAAAATCACCTAACTGCAAATGACATTACATTTGTAGTCATGCATATATTATAATACATAATCATATGAAGTGATTCTGTTACTGATTGGTTAAATTGAATATCATTAATATTAAAGTCAATTATAGTTTCCATATACATGATAATTCATGTTCAATTATATATTATTAATTTCAACTATGCTTCCGAACACATACATTAAACTAAATGATTACCGCTTATTAATTATGTATAAAATTAATTCAGTTATTTTAAAATAATCATAATATCGTTGGTGGTTCATTATCCATAATGCTCATAGACACAGGATCATTTAATAATGTAACTTCTAAAATCTATATCTTTAGATATCGATATAAAATAGATGTAAAACGAGCATATACGATAATTCTTCCTTTGTATTATCCCTCAATAATATAGAATCCTTGTGTTGACAATACGTTTGTCTGGTTTGCATCTATATAATATTCAATAAACATTGATGAACATACATACAATACATTTTATAAGTCGTTTGGCAGTTTGTGGATTTCCAATCATATTTTAGTTCGATCTTTAAACACATTTGTTCCAGAAACACCTAAATACAAAGTAGTTTATAACCAATAAGTAAGGGAACGCAACACGAAATTTTGTTGGCACTGTAGAAAATACTACTATATTAGATGAGAAAAACAATAAAAAATATTATTTAAAACAGTGGTTGTATATAAGTTTAAGAACTGAAAATATTATGTCATTAAATATTCAGATGACACCAATAGTACTTTAAATAAGATTTACTATCTACAAGAACCTAATAAGATGTAATTTTGATTAGGCTTATTTATTGTTAAAATTCATGTTTCAGCCCTAGATTGCAATAAACAGTTTTTAAATAGGGTTTAACATACACGTAGTCAGCAAACAAAAGCAATGATTTGCTTACGCAATTCGATGTTAAAAACATTGTGAAAGCGGTATATACAATCAAATATTAAAATATTTCGTAGTACACGTTGTCATTAATTAAGAACAAAAACACGAAAAAAATGGACACAGACAAGAGCACTAAGTAAAAATTTACTAAAAATATATAAAAAACACTATTACAACGATTATTAGGCCTGCCGGTGCGGCTCGGCTGTGGGCAGGTACGCGACGCAACATCAGGATTAGGTAACTTCGTCACGGCCACTTTAATCACTGTTGTTATCAGGCGAACAGGGGTCAATTGGTCGAGAGCAGGTTTCTCCCTTGTATTAAAGCATTGAAAATTGAGCGTGATTGAAAGTGTAACTTCTCATGCAGGACATAGTTTTTTGTTTCCTCAATTTTGAAAAGCCAATAAATCTCTAACTCTTCCAACGTGTCTAGTTTGCACGTTTTGAATATATATGTGAAACCTCCAGTCCAACATTATTATTGTCCATTACATGACCACAATCACTAAGACTTATGCGAAACTGAATGTATGGGCAATATCGGGACATTTGATTTTATACACTCCTTTTTCGAGCTGTGCTGAAGTTTTGTATTTAGGTGAGTGGAGATTCCGAGTTCGATTTAAGGTTTTAAATGTAATTTCAAG
>NW_025789132.1:0-10000 GCF_021130785.1 Homalodisca vitripennis
GCAGACTTTTTTTATGCTTTTAGACTGTAGTGACTCTGCCATGAGAAAAATGATATCTTAGTCCAGGGGTCGAAAAACCAAATTTACATTGGATAAGCACACTACCTATTTTTTGTGAAATTGACCCTTTTAGATGTCTCCAAAAAAAAATCTTTAATATTTGGTTTTTTCCACCATTTTATTATTTTAGCTAGGCACATTTTAACACCAACAAATGTTAAGAAGTCTTTGGGGTGATACTTCCCTGAAAAAAAAAATTATCATGTGGAATTGATGAAATTCCTTTCAAAATTTGAAAAAAACACTGGGCCAAACAACTGCACCCACCATGGTTTACCAAATTAAATCAATCGTTTTCCTCAGGCCAAGTTTCCATCCCCCTTAAAAAATTATCAAAAATTTCCAAAGCACAAAAAAGGGATCCTTTCATAAACCCGAAAATTACCGTCCCATTTCACTATCACTAATAAAATTTTCCCTCAAAAATAATAGAAAAGGTGGGCACTTCAAGGAATGTTACAACATCTTTGAACAGTATAATCTAATAACAAAAAAACCAACATGGCTATCTCAAAGGAAATCCACCCCCACAGCTGTCACTAATCTAATTGAATTGCCCATAGTTTAAATTAGAAGACCACAAAAACACGTATCAGTGTCCTATTAGACTACAGTAAGGTTTCGATTTTTCTAGATCATGTTTCCTTATCTTGAAAAAGATTTTGGCCCTAGGGTTTTAAAAAGGCTTGGCGAAAGATTGGTTGACTAGCACCTGGAAAGGACGCAAGCAGATAGTTGAGATTCAAAAAAAATGTAAATGGGATTTAAAGGGCGGTATAGTCAAAGAAAAATCACGTAAGAAAGTGGGCCTCAAGGCTCGGGTTTTAGGCCCTTTTTTGTTCTTTAATTTTTACAAACGATTTTCCAAGTTTTTTCTTTGGACAATTCTGTAGAAAACCCATTAGGGAGGCAGAGAAAACTCTTTTTTTTTCAAATAACCACAGCACCAAAATCTTTTTTGGATTTTCATCACCCAACAGGAAAAATCACTCCAATAGGCCTTCAAAAACATCTGGGCCTTAAAATCAATCCAAAAAACCACCCAGATCAATTTTAACAGGGAAAAACAAGAGCAGATGCCAAACAATAACCTAATATTTTAGTTGAAAATAAGGCAAAAAAACTGCTTGCCTAAACAATAAATGCTGACCTATCACTGGGACATATCACATACGCGATCTGACAAAAAAACTTTCATCTGGCACTTATTGTGGTATAGCCGACTGAAGTGGCTAGGAGGTTTGGTGAGACGGCAAAGACAGCTTTCTATGCTTTGTAGTGGAGTCCCAAACCTCAGATATGGCTTAAATTTCATGGGGAGGAAATCTGAAACCAATCTCAACAAAATTCTGATACTCCAGAAAAAAGCTGTAAGGGTGCACTCTTATAGCCTCAGCCCCTAGGGAAAGCTGCAGAGAAGCTTTAAAATCCCTGCAGCTTCTTACTGTCATTGTGCTATACATCCATTGCAGTCGTCATCTACACCAGTCAGAATGGACCTTCCTTAGAAATGAAAATTGCTCACTCATACACCCAACCAGACGAGCAACGGACTACTTTCTCCCTTTTCGGAACACCACCCATCGCAATGCAGCAAAAAACCTTCTTACTTTTGGACGCAAAATCATTTAATGGCACGTACCACCAAATCTCAAGAACATTGAAAGGGAACGACCTGAAAAGACATTTTCACGAATGGCTGATGGAAACAACCTGTATATTCATTGAAAAAAGTTTCTTCGATCTTCTATAACTACCCCAACTTCAAATATTTGTAAAAGCAAGAAATATTTATCTTAGTTTATGTTATTATCTACTATTTTGACGCAATTGAATTTCTTAAAGGAAAACAACAATAATAAAGATTAATTGTCTATTGGTTTTTCTTTTTTAAATCAAATGAAAACTAAATCGGCATCAGCCAACGATATTGAACGAGCTACTAATTTGGCGGGGGGACTTTAAGTTTTATTTAGATTAGCTGAACCTGTTATTACTATAGTCTACATGTATAACGGTAATGTCCAAGGTTAAAAAAAATTATCTGGAAAAGAATTATGAATATCTTCATCTTAGGATACCCCCTTAACATTTCAAATTTCCACCAGACGCAGCAGAGATGCATGATGTCTATTTTCTTTGAGCAGAAAGAAATTCCTCTTATTGATTGCATTAAAAACTAGGTTGTGTGCTTACTAATAAAATAAAGATTAGATCTTGGCTGTCTATCACTAAGTTGTTTTGCTTATGAAATCAAGGTCTTCTACAATGCTGGACCTCAAAATACTTTGGGACACCAAATAAATGCTGTGAGTTCAGCAGGCTTTTATAATTAACTTTGAACATCAAACCCAAAAGCTAGGTCGCTTCCAACCCACTGAGGCAAAACACAAACGTGTTGTCTTGTCCGGGACGTGATAACACTGAGTCAACATTGCTAGTTAAAGTGTTGCTTGGCCCGGGACTGAACGCGGAGTCATGTGCTGGTTACGTGTTGCTTTGTGACCGCGGACCTGAACGCTGAGTCAACATGCATAGTTACGTGTTGCTTGGCCGGGACTGAACGCTGAGTCATGTGCTTTTGGGTTAACGTGTTGCTTGACCTGGGGAGCTGACACACTGAGTCATGTGCTGGTTAGTGTTGCTTGGCCGGGGACTCGCTGAACGCTGAGTTCACATGCTAGTTACGTGTTGCTTGGCCGGCGACTGAACGCTGAGTCATGTGTGGTTAGTGTTGCTTGGCAGGGAACTGAACACTGGAGTCATGTGCTGGATTTCGTGTTGCTTCGCCGGGAGTGGGAACACTGAGTCATGTTGCTGGTTTTACGTGTTGCTTAGCCGGGACCTCAACACTGAGTCATGTCGCTGCGTACGTGTTGCTTGGCCAGGCCTAAACGCTGAGTCATCATGCTAGTTACGTGTTGCTTGGCCGGGACTGCAATCACTAAGGTCAAGTGCTGGTTAACGTGTTGCTTGGGCCCAGGCCAAACCCTGAGCTCACATGCTAGTGACGTATTGCTTGGACCGGGGACTGAAACACTGAGTCAGTGTGCTAGGTTACGTGTTGCTTGTCAGGACTTAAACGCTGAGTCACATGGCTAGTTATGTGTAGCTTGGTCGGGACTGAACGCTGTAGTATGAGCTGGTTACGTGTGTTTGCATTTGACATTACAATGGCTTTGAAGATTGCATTATACCCGATTTTAGAAAGATTTCACTAATTAGTTGTAGATTAGATGACTTAGGACCCTGTGGGTTGGGAGATTATCTAATATTTTCCAGCCAGGACAACTCGCGATGCACATTATCCATCTTTCAAATCATCCACGATGAGCAACAAAAAAGTACACTTGACTTTTGTAGACCGAGAAATTTAATGTATTGACGGAGGTTGTAGTTGACTGTGGTTCCAAAAATTCTTTTAATGATAGGTCAACTCCCAATATTGTTTTGTTTACGTTAAAACTTTTAGATATATGGTTAAATTATTTTATTCTGGTATAAAAAAGACGTTACAAACTATTTAAAAGGAAAACTAAATACACCGTTTGAAATGTTTCACTTTGTAAAAAATGTGTGTTCTTTTTATTTTTATTTCTTTTTTTTTTCCAAAAAGGGTTTTTTATAAAACTTAATAACATTTTAAACTAAAACAGTTAGTTTCTTTAAACTTTATATAAAATGCTAGAGGAACAAATTATTTTTTGAACAATGTTTCAAAATTCATAAACAATAAAAAAGTTTTTACAGTGTAACTAAAGATTACATTTTCAACACAAATTTAATTGATGTTGTCTGGGCCTACAGAGGTCTAATATATACTTACTCCCTGAATGGGTTAATTACTTAAACTTATGGGAAAGTGGAATCTGTGAAGGTGAAATCGACACCATCAGTTATTTAAAGCAGTATTGAATTGCTGTTGTCAGGCCCTACAAAAGTGTTTATATAACTACTACCTGAATGGGTTGAATTCTTAAACTTATGGTAGTGGAATCTGTGTAGTTGTAGGCGAAACTCCATCCGTTATTTAAAGCAGTATTGAATTGCGTTGTCAGGCCTACAGACGTCTAATATAACTATACCTGGAAGGGGTTAAATTACACTAAACTTATGGAAGTGGAAAATCTGTGAAGTTGTATCGAACACCATCAGTTATTTAAAAAGCAGTATTGAATGCTGTTGTCAGGCCTACTGAGTCTAAATATAACTACTACCTGAAAGGGTTAATTACTTAAACTTATGGAAAGTGGAATCTGTGAAGTTGATATCGAAAACACCATCAGTTATTTAAAAAGCAGTATTGAATTGCAGTTGGTCAGGCCTACAGAAGTCTAATATAACTACTACCCTGAAATGGGGTTTAATTACTTAAAACTTATGGAAGTGGAATCTGTGAAAGTCTGTAGCGAACACCATCCGTTATTTAAAGCAGTTTTGAAATTGCTGTTGTCGGCCTACAGAGTCGATATAACTTACTACCTGAATGGGTTAATTACTTACAACTTATGGAATTGGAATCTGTGAAGTTGTGATCGAACACCATCAGGTATTTAAAGCAGTATTGAATTGCTGTTGTCGGGCCTACAGAGTCTAATATAACTACTACCTGAAAGGGAGTTGTTAATTACTTAAAACTTATGGGAAGTGGAATCTGTGAAGTTGTAGGAAACACCATCAGTTATTTAAAGCAGTATTGAATTGCTGTTGTCAGGCCTACAGAGTCTATATAAAACTATACCTGAATGGGTTTTTAATTACTTAAACTTATGGAAGTGGACTTCTGTGAAGTTGTTTCGAATACTCCATCAGTTATTTTAAAGCAGTATTGAATTGCTGTTGTCAAGGGCCTACAGAGTCTAATATAACCTATACTGATTGGGTTTAATTACTTAAAAACTTATGGAAGTGGAATCTGTTGAAGTTGTATCGAACACACTCATTTATTTAAAGCAGTATTGATTATTTGTCCACTGAAGCTTGTATGGCCAGTCTACTGGCCACCGCATTTTTTTTTTGGAAGCCTGGTACTATATTTGCTGTAACGGTTATCTCAAGTCGTATGTCCAGTTATATCTGACCAAATATAATACGTACATAGCGCATTTAAGGCTAGCACTCCAACAGGCTACTAAACATAGCAGTTATTTTCTAATTATTCTCTTTGGTTTCATAAAGAAGTTGATCTATGCAAGTAAGCTGTTTTTAAAAGTAATTTTTAGGTAAACTTTTAAATTTAACCTATAATTTTTTTTTTTTCTAAAAAAAACAAACCCCAAATAAATTTTTTTTTTAAAAAAATCTGTGAAGTAAGCAGAATGCCGTGGATTAGTGGGGCCAAATACACTGGCAGAAGGATAGAACATCTAGAAAATTTTAACTAGAAGACGTGTGCTAACTATTCTAACTACACTAACCCAAGTGTGTATTTAAAAGTTTTTATTCCATACAAAAATGTAAAATACTTCTATGTCTGATTATAACACATAAACTGTAAAAGCCTACTTGTATAATATTTTTATTTAGAGAGAGAGGAGAGACTTCCGTCAGATCACGAAGACTGGGAGGGGTGTCGCCATGACGCTGTGACACCAAGCTTCGAATCTGCTCCTTCAACACTGTCGCTGATTGATCGTACCATGTCCCATTTCGTCAGCGGCATCTCGATTGAACGGGTACTCTTGGATCACTCAAAACAAAGTGTCAGCAGCAATCCACCACAATTAGTACAGAAAACTCTTGGACAGCTTGACAAACGTGTGTCTACTGTGATAAACTCACAGATTAGCAAAATGTTCTGTTAGCTTTCATAAGGGGAAGGGACTATTGTAGACACCTAGTACAAAAAACATCAAGAATTAATCTTGGGTTGATTTTATGAATACAAATCAGTCTATTGCCATCATTCTCATGGTAGCATTTACAGAGAATTTCTTCAATGAATGTGACCCTTGAGCACAAAAAACACCCACACCTATAAAAAAAGCTTATATACGATTCATGGTCTCATAAAAAGTGGTTTATACCAATCGTGTCATTTAAAATTGAATGTACTAAATATCTCTAATCAAAGGTCGCCCCAAAACTAAACGTTCATGACGGCTTGGTACATCTTTTTCGTTTTCTAATATGGCCACCAACTCAATTATATAAAATTGATAGAGAAAAAACAAAAAATGTTCCGCAATGCTGATATCATTTACTAAACTTTTTTTCTGCAAACAGTTTTTTTGTATCCTATAGTTTTCCAAAAATATTGAATATGCAAAATCCATTTGGCGCATAATTAGTTTAATAATTAAACAGGAAAATTGTTCTAATTCTTCCGACAGCCGGTAAGGACTATTATTGAAATCATCCCACTCCGATATTGTTATCGTAAGTACTGACTGATAATCATGAACTAGCCATGCTCACTGACAGATAATGTATGGACACATATATCACACGTTTTTATAATTGGTAATTGTAAGGAATTTACGTTGGGGGACATTAAGTTTAAATTTCTATATGACACGAGGGATTTTTGTTGGAACACAAAAAATGTGGCACTTAAGTGGGATTAACCCATCGAGTGCCACTGGCATTTTTCTAAGTCATATGAATAACGTGGCCAAGGGCTGGTTCTTTGCATAGTTGTAAGCATTTGGGAAAATACAGTTGATGTAAAATTTAAACATATACAACAAACGAATATAATTAAATAATTTGATTTTTTTCCCTACTTTTAAAATGAAGAATATAAAAAGATATTACAAAAACAATTTGCTTTGTAAATATCATAAAAATATCAGTTTTTACAAAAAAATATTTTACTTTTTATAAAAAGACTAAGTTTTAACCTAATTTGAGTGTATACGGCATTTTTACCAATTTTGTTTCTTTATACCATGATAAAGCCCTAACATTCTAATAAAACCCATGTACCAATATGACGATTCCCTACAATAAAATCAAACAGACACTATTTTTAATTTTTAATGAAAAATACACATAATATATATATATTTATATATTATTAGATAAACAAAATTGCTGACAGTACCAACATTTTATAAATTGGCTTTATTTGCTTGGAGTTTAGATATTATATTTATAGAGTCGTTTTCACAATGCATTCAAATTAAAAACATCAGATAACACGAAATATATGATTAATAAATGTAGAGACAAAATACTAGAATACCAATCTTTTAGTGATGGATGCTCAGCACTTTGTAAAAAACCAAAACTTCTCCTATTATATTTACACTCGAAACTCACATTTTTCACTTGGACAAAAAACTCAAATGACTAAATTACTTTTAAGTGAAATACAATTAAAAACGTGTGTAAGTTACTATTTTAGTTTGTATTAACTCAAATGCTTGGTTATCGGCCACATAAAAAAGACAACAAGAATGGCCGTTAATGCAACACGGGCACTGGTCCGCTACGGACGCGACTGGAAAGACAAAATCATGCATCGGCACTTCTGGTATCATAGCAGCCCACTATTTTTTGGTGGTGAGTTATTCTTATAGGGGCCAAAATAAACTTCATTATTCATTCCCAAAACTTTTTCTTCTTCTGCAATGAATCGAAAATATACTCGATGAGTCATACTTCCCTACCTCCAAATTTCGCCTGCAAATACGCCTAGATGCAAACCAATTCATCTGTCACATTCAAAATAATAAAATTATTATTTCTTTAGTTTTTGTTTCATTGTAATTTAACAACTTTTAAATTTCAAAATGAACGTTTAATACCTGTAATTTATTTTGGTCCACATAAAAAAATCGTCCAAAAAATAGTGGGCTCTGATTTAAAGTTACACATCAATACATGTTTCAACAGATCAAAGGTAAGGGGAGAGATATACAACTCGTATTTATCGGCTAGTTAATTTATTTATCAGTAGTAGAAAAACCCTATTCAGCTCTCTGGTTATTTGGCCACAATAATCTTGGTACTATATATTTTATCGACATAGACACGTCAAAATTAGCGACCCTGCGGCACTCAAAGGGTTGATATCTACAGCAATATACTACAAACAGTTTTATGTTGTTCTCCACCTAGCGGATGGTACTACGGTCGGTCAATTTGCCCTTTGTGGACGGCAGTATCCACTGGGTCGGGGTCATGAGTGTGGACATGATCGGGTCGAGGTTACTCTCCTTGGGTAACCTCTGCCAGCAGCCCTTCCTCTGCTCTGCAGGTCCGCCAAACCTTATGACCTTCTACGCCACACGCTGAAGGCTTTGATCCGATCATTACCGGCACCAATACGCACTGTAAACACAAAGGCACACATGTCAGTTCAATTTTTACAGAGGAGAACATTTCTTTAATCCTCGACTATTGAACAACGCATTCATCCGATATTGGAAACTCTTTAAAACTTTATACGTTATTTTGGTGATTAGAGAAATGAGCATTGGGATAGCAGGAAAAAACTGTTCAAATGTGCATGTGTTGGTACTTAAAGTTGTTGTATAAATTTATATGCAAGTTTTTTAACATAGCCAACTGTGATATATGTGATAGTTAAAAGTGACTATTTTTTAATTAAAATAATAGGTTTCATTTGAATTTAGTGTTTTATTAACCACACCAACGTAATATCCGATTGAGCGCCTTCATGTTAACTGTAACAGCTAGTGGAAGTGATTATTAAGGTGAAGTTTAACTATTTTACTGTGAAAATACATTTTATTTGAGCAAAACTATAACATTGCTTTTAAAAGGCTCCATTTAAAAAACATATCAATTATTTGAAACTTTTATAAAGACCTATCTGTCAGTATTTAGACTGTCAGTTTTCCTGTTCCAGATTTGTAGGAGGAAAATATTGTTTTGAACTGCTTGCTGGTGGTGTAGTTTGGTTATTAGTGTCTGAACTTGTTCATTGTCCAGTCGTATCATTCAGTTGTAGCTCAGTGGTCCAAAGTGCAGACCTAGAATGTCGACGGATCCTCGGTTCAATCCCAACAATTTGACATTCATATTTTTGCTGGTGATTTTTTATTATATATAATTCAGGATTGAAACTGTAAACAAAATATTTTTTCATTTTCCAACTTTAATAATACAAAAATAATACATAATTTAAAAACATATTATATTTATTTTATACAACATGAAAAAATAAACGAACAAGTATCCTTGTGGTAAATGTTTTTGCTAATGTAAGTAAAGTGTAGCAAGGCTCAGTGCTATGCAAAGGCAGCTGCAATCAATGGTTGCATTTTAACAATGCACTGATTTAAGTAGAGAGGACTATGAAAGAATTAAAAAATCAATTATTATAAACTGGTTATGCTCAAACTGGTGAGTTGGCTGACATTGATGAAGAAATTGAAAAGTGGAAGGAACGGGTTTTTGTATGGTGGAAACTAAAAGAAGAAACTTGAATCCCAGGATCTTAATTATTAAAAATCTTGTCAGAGGGACCTTGCTAAAGTCTAATGATGACATAAAAAAATTTAAGTGCTTTACCTGAAATCTTGAAACTCTGCTAGTCCTTAAAAAAGAGGGGAAAGTATTGAGTTACTGGGAAGGAAAGTTAAGTAAAATTTCTGAAATTAAGTCTGAATGCAATTGCCTGAATAAATACAAGGCAAAACTGGTCCAAGAAGGAGTCTTCCTGCAAAACTATCGGACCCCTGCTTCAAGCAGTATTATGAATAAAATAATCGTTTGGACTCAGAAAAAAAATAAAGAACTTCATATACAGTTGTAAAAAATACGAAAACAAAAAACAAGCAAACAAATCTAATTTTTCAGAATTTAAAGATTTAAATTTAATTTCCCCCAAAAATCAATTATGAGGTGCTGTAGGTGGAGGAAGAAGAAGAAGAAAACGGGCCAAAGGAAACAGCCAGTAACAAAACGTCTTGCAAGAGAGAAGAAGAAGACTCCTCATTTGTGCCGATAGTCATGGAAGAGTACCTCG
>NW_025789132.1:15000-25510 GCF_021130785.1 Homalodisca vitripennis
CCTTTTTTTTGAAAATTGGGGCGCCAAAAAAGAGAATTTGAAGTTTTGAAAGAAAACCAAAACATACGAAAAGGGGTAACTCCTCGGGGAAAAAAAGGGATTTTTATCAAAAATTTTTTAAAAAATCCTGTGCCGAATTTTTTGGGCCCCGTGCCTCTAGCTCATTTAAAAAATTTTCACCCTTTCCCCAAAAAGGAGTTTTTCCTCAACCTTCAAAACAGCAATTTTGAACCCTTTTGGGTTTTTTAAAAAAGGAAAATTTAAAAAAGGCCCCCGAAAATACGGGGCCCAAAATTATTCTCTCCCCCATTTTCTAAGGTTTTGGGAAAAAAGGGTTTTTTCTTATCCGTCTTGAATTTTTTCCTTTTTAAAATTGGGGAAAAAGGTGGTCTTTTTCCCCAAAAAAATTTGGGGTTTTTTAAAAAAGGGTTTTTTTTACTACAGGGGGAATATTTAATTTTTTTAAAACAGAGATTTTTTTTTCCCGCTTGATGTCACAGGTCACCTTTGCTCTTTTTTTGGGCCCCCAAAATTAAAGGGGTTTTCGATGAAAATACCTCACAATTTGTTCTTAAAAAAAGGGGCCGAAGGTGGGGGTTTTTGGGCCCCAAGGGGGTTATGTTTTGGGGTTTTATTTTTTTTCCCCCAAAAACCGGGGAAAAAAAATGGTCCCCTTTTTCATATATTGACAGTTCGGATTGCCTGGGCACATACGGTCGAAGGATTTGGGGCTACTTTAAGGTGTGCCCCCGGGGGTTTCCCTTCTCGGACCTTTTTACTTTTTCCCCTTATTTGTGAATGATATCCCTACAGCGGGGAAAATGGGAAAAATTATTTTTTTTTTTCTGAGGGGCCCATCCTTCAGCTTTTTTCCCAAAGGAAACAGAGAGGACTAAAAAAAATGGATAATTTATTCAGAGTAGTTTTTGTTGCAAGGGTGGAAAAAAACCAATTTTTATGTAAATGTAAAGAAGACAAAACGTTGAATTCTATTTAAAAATCGTCTGAAAAGATGCAAAACTTTCTGATATAGTTTATTGGGACTTTCGTCTTAGTTCCCCCTCCCGCGCTTTATTTTCTGGGTTTGGGGGGTTTTATTGTAATTTTTTCCTTTTTTAAACACTTTTTAAACCCAAAAAAAAAATTTAAAAAAATTTAAACAGCAGTTGTTATTCCCCTTTTTAAGATTGGCTACTTTTTTTGTAAAGATGGTTTTTTCTTTTTGCTTACTATGGGTTTTTTTTTACACTTACATGAGTTATGGCTTTTCTTTTGGGGTATGAATCCACTAAGACTAAAGCCCCTTTTTTTCCCCCAAGAAGAAAGCCATAAAAGTGTTTTGTGGGTCTAAACGTTCTCAGTATGGGGAGGTTTTTTTTTTGACAAAAAAAATTGTTGACGTTTTTCCCCCTTTTTTTTTATACTGGATTTTTTGACATTTGTCTTTAAAAACAAAACCCCCCTTTTTCCCCCACAACAGTCAAATTATAATCTCCGCGGGTTTTTCAAATTTTTCCCTTTAAAAAATTCCAAAAAATTTTAACAAAAATTCTTTGAAAACAAAAACCCCCTTTTTTTTTTGCATAAAATTTTTCAAAAAAATTGCCCCTTCTGGGTTCAAGGAGGCCAACACTTCAATATCTTTAGGGGGGAAGATAAAGTGCTTGTTTTGAAAAAAAAAGGGGAAAATTTTTTGTTTCTAATTGTTTTCTAATTGTAAGGGCCTTTAGTTATTTTTTTAAAAAAAAGGGTAGTTCATTTTCAAATTTTTTCACCCCCTTTTTAAAGTAAATGTCTTCAACAATAAAAAAAATTTTTTGATTTGATTTGATTTAATATGCTAATTTTGAGTAAAAAAATCTTGTTTTTACTTTTTTCTTTTACCCTTTTTTTTAAATTTTAAAAAATAAAAAAATACCCTTTTTAAAAAAAATGTTTTTTTTTTTTCTTGGTGTTTTAGGGGGAAAAAAAATGGATTTATTAGTGGGGTGGAAGGTTAAAAAAAAATTCTTTTTTAAATAATTAAGTTTTTCTTTACATGATATAAAAAAATGATGTCACCCTTTGTTTTTTTTTTAAAAAATATAACCATGTCACGGATAATTTTTTTACCAAACGTGGGATTTGTTGCAGGCTTGCCAAACCTTGATTAAGTATCAGTCTATGGGGGAAAAATATTTCATTCAATTTTTTTAAAAATTTTTTTTTCCTTAAAAAAAAAATTTTTGGGAGTCCAATATCTAGTGGCAAGAAAAAAAAAACAGCAATTTTGAAATTTTTTTTTTCAGAAAACCCAAAATTTAAAAAATGGGTTTTTAAAAATAAAACTTTTGGGAAAAAAAAACAAAGATATTGAAACAATTTAAATATGATTCATAAAAAAAAAAGGGAATCACTTTAGAAATGGGGTTTAAAAAAAAATTTTTTAAAATTAAAAATAAGAAATAATTTTAGTTTGCGATATCTATTCTTTTAAAAAAAAAAAGACTAGCTTTTTCAAGCAAAAAAATCTGCCATTAAATCCCAATATGGATGCAAGGGGGCCTTTTAAAAACATTCCAGTTAAGTCAAAGTTTTTTAATTTTACCATTTAGTTTTTTTAAATTTTTCCCTTTTAGCACTCGAAAATCAAATTTTTTTTAAATTTTCCTAATACTTTTTTCAGAAAAAAACCAAATAGCTGGGGGGGTGTAGGAGCGCCCAAACTTTTTGACACAGCGGAAAAAGAACTCTCACTGGCGCTGGGGGGGATTTTTGATCTTGCAGATGTTCAGTAGGGGGTTTGTTTTCAGGATCAAACGGGGGGGGTACTCCTTCAGCTGGTCTTTCCCCCGTACAACCCCTTAATTTTTTGAGTCCCCCGGGGTTTTCTCTGAAAAAAAAGACCAGATAGCTGAGAGTTTTTTTTTTTTTTCAATTATTAATCTCTAGAAAAGGGAAAAAAGAACCCCCCACTGTCGCTGGGTTTTGGGTGTAAAAACTTGCAGATGTTCAGTACGTTTTAGCAGGATCAAACGAGTCCCCCCTTCGGTGGTCTTTCACCTGGACAAGCATTAATTTTTAGAGTCACATGACTGCTTTTGTAAACAAGACCAGTAGTGAGAGTTTTTACAATTATAAATTTTTCTAGCACAGCGGAAAAAGAACCCCTTTTACGGGGCGTGGGGGGGGTGGATTTTAGATCTTGCAGTTTTTTTAGTAGTTTTACGCGGGTTTTAAAAAAAAAAACCCCCTTCAGGGGGGCTTTCCCCCGTCCCCAAACATTAATTTTAGAGTCCCCCTTTACTGCTCGGGGAAACAAAAAACCCGACAGTGGGGATTTTTTTACAATTATAAAAATTTTTGGGGGCACGCGGAAAAAAATTTCCCCCCCCCCCCCCCCCCCCCCCCCCCCTTTCGTGAGGTGGATGTAGATCTTGGGGATTTTTATTTTGGGGTTTACCCCCGGAAAAAAAGGAAATTTTTCCCTTAGGGGTGGTTTTTCCCTGTTAAAAAGCTTTTAAATTTTTAGGGGGCACATGCCCCGCTCTGTAAACAAAAACCCCGATAGCTGAAAGTTGTAAAATTTTTCCCCCAATTTTTTTCTAGAAAACAGCGGAACAAAAACCCCTTTTAAATGTCGTGAGGTGGATGTAGATTTGCAGTTTTTCAGTACGATTGAGCAGGATCAAACGAGTACTCCTTAGTGGTCTTTCACCTGTAAAAGGGAAATTTAATTTTTTTAGTCCATGACGCTCTGTAAAAAAAGCCCCCCGCAGCTGAGGGGTTTTACAATTATCAATTTTTTGACACAGGGGGGAAAAGAATCCCCACTGTCCGATGGGGGGGAAAGTAGATCTTGCAGATTTTTTTAGTACGATTGACGCAGGATCAAACGAGTACTCCTTAAAACTGGTTTTTTTACCTGTACAAAAAAATTAATTATTAGGTCCCCCTGACTGCTCTGTTTTTAAGACCAGATACTGAGATTTGGGTTTTTTAAAATTATCAATCTCTGGGGCCAAGCGGAACAGAACCCCAAAAATTTTCGCTGTGAAGGATTTTTGATCTTGCGGGGTGTTTGGGGCTAATTGTCGAAGGTAAAAGGGGGGCCCCCCCGCGGGGGCTTTTACCTGGACATGAGTTTCATGAAGTATTTGTAGGGGGCTGCTTAGTTTGTGATTTTAAAAAAATTTTTGGATTTTACTGATAATATTATTAGTTTGTTTTTAAAAAAATTGCCCCAAAAAACCCCAAAAAAAATTTATTTAAAAACCTCAATAAAACCCGATGCTTAAAAAAAAATTTTAAATTTTGTTAAGTTTAAAAAATAAAGTAGTTTTCCCCTTTTTGGGGGTTTTTAATCACATTACCCAAAAATTTCTAAGTTTGATAAAGTAAGAAAAGGGGAAAAAGGGCCAAGTTTATCCCTTTAGTAAAATCCAAAAAATTTTTTTTGTAACACACCCCCAAAAAAATTTTTTATAGTCCCCCACCCTGCACCATCTGTATCTAGGATTAAATTACAAACCCCCTTTTTACGAACCCCTGCCCCTTTTTTCCCCCTTTAAAGTGGTTTTATCGAAAAAAACCCCTATTTTATCGGCATGTTCGATGCACCCCCGAGATGAAAAAAATTTCATGAGCGATTTTAAAAAAAGAAAATTTTTCCCAAACTTTTCATTATTACACAATTTAATTTTTTTTTCTGCCCAACGTTTTAATTTTTCCCTTTTCCCCCCCCAAACAAAAAAAAATGTTTGGAAAGGATATGATTCTGGCTCAGAAAGGGGGCCCCCTTTTTTTTAAAATCGATTTTTTCAAAATTTTTTTACTGGGCTATGTTCAATTCCGGTGATGGTTTGCTTCGTGCACCCTTTCACACCAAAATTTTAAAACCCCCTGGAAAAACCCCGGGGTATCAAGTACAAGGGTATTTTTTTAGCTGCTGAATTTTTTTTCTTGTTAATTAATTTTAAAAAAAAAGGGGTTTTTTTTTATTTATTTATTTATTTATTTTTTATTTATAATTTTATGGCCCCACATTGGACCACTTTTTTTTACTTTATATTTTCTGTCTTTCTTCTTTTATCCACCCAAATTTTTTTTTCATCCTTTCCGAGCGTAAATTTTTCCCTTTTCCCCCCCCGGAACCATCTTCCTTTTTGTTGTTTTTTTTTTTTTGGGGTGTAGTGTAGATTTTTTTTGTCATTCAATTCTTCAATGTGTTTGTCTTTGTGTTTTAAAAACCTCTTCTGAAATTTTTTTACTCTTTTCTTTTTTTTTCCCTTTTAAATTTTGTGATCCATTTAATGTCACGTTTACTATACCAAGTTTTTCTACTTTTTTCCCCGCTAATTCTATTTTCAGGTGTTTTAAAAAAACCCCCGGAATGATATTCGTTTTTTTTTTTAATTTTTTTTTTTAAATTGGGGGGGTTTTTCCCCTTTTTTTAGACTGTTTCTTTTGGAAAACTGGGGCTCCTTAAAATCCTTTTTAAAATTGATTTTTTTTGTTTAAAACAAGTTTCTGAATATTTTTTTTCCCATCTTAAAAAAACCCTTAAAACTTTTTGCAATAGTATTTTTTTTTTTTAAAAAATTTTTTAATTGCGTTTGAAAATTTGGGGAGAAACGTTTTTTTTGTGTTTTAAATTTTTTTTAAAATTTTTTAAAAAACCCCTTTTTTTTTAAAAGGGGATTCTTAGTAGTTTTTTTAAATTTTTGAGATTAAATAAATCTTTTGTTATTGCTACTTTAAAAAATTTTTTTTTAGATTTTAAAACCCGTTTTAAAAAAAGGGGGTTTATTATTTTTTAATTTTTAAAAAATTGGGGGTTTCAGCTAAAATTTGGGGTCAGGTGTTTCTGATAGTTAACTCAATCCCCCCAAAAAATTTCCCCAAAAATGTTCCAATTATTATTTGTTACAAATTTTTTTGGGAAGGTTTTTTTCCCCTTTTAAATTATTTTTTTTTTTGGGGCACAGCGGTGGCCCCATTTTTTCTTTTTATGAAAAAAAAACATTTCATCTACAAAAGGGGGACTATTTAGCTACGTTATTTTTTTTTTTTTTTTCCCCCTTTTTTGGGGGGGGCCAAAATGCCCCCCCCTTTAAAACTACATTATTACATTACATAAAAAATTTTTTTAACGGGGGGAAAATTTTGGGGGCAGTGTGGGCGTGTCCCACATTTTTTTTGTGTCCCAATGTTTTCCATAGTGGTATCATTTTTTTTTTTATTAAAAAAAAATTTTTTCTTTAAAAAAATGTTGCTTTCCCCTTTTTTAAAAAAAAAAAAAAAATTGTTGGGGCCCCCCCCCAAAAAAAAAAAAAGAAAAAAAAAACCCCCCCCAAAAAACTAAAGGGTTTGGGGGAAAAAAAAAAAAATTTTTGGGTTTTGGGCCATCCCCCAAAATTTAAATTTTTGGGGGTTAAAACGTTTTAAAAATGGGGGAAAAATGGAGATTGAGTTCAAAAAAATCTCCCTTTTGAAAAAAGGAAAAAAAAATTTTACAAGCTTTTCCCAAAAAAGGGAAAAGGGAAAAACAAAATAAATTGGTTACGATGGATAATAGCCCAATAGGTTCCAAAAAATTTGGGAATTTAGTAACAGGTTCACTGACGTTTCATGCAAAATTTTAATTTTTACAGCTATATTCACGTTTTTGTTCAGAAAAATTAGGGGGTTTTTTTGCAGTGTTTTTAAACCAAAGTTCTGGTTTTTCTAGCGACGATTCTAGAAATTTTGGGGGGCGCTGAAGTCAAATTTGTCACCGACTTTAAACATTGACTCTTGTCTATTATATTTTCTTTTGCCCCCTTTAAAAAAAATTTAAAATTTTTACATTTTGCAACAAATTTTTTTATTTTAGCACTTTTTCTTGGTTTTTCCCCTTTTTGGGGGTTTTTCCCCGAGATTTTTCATTTTAAAAAAAAATTTACTAAAAAACCCCCGCCCCCAAAAACAAAAGGTGACATGCACCATCATCGAACTTTGTTTTTCCCATACATAATTGGGTTTCATAACCCCAAAAAAAACCGAAACTATTGCTTAGTTTGTTTTCGAGTTTTTTTGGGAGAGACAAAAAAAAGAAAAAAACCCCTTTTTGTCCCTTGAGAAAAAAGGCTTCGCTAAAACTCAGTCAATAAAAAAATGTGTTTTGCTGGGTGGTTTTTTAGCAGTTTTTATTTTTACTTGAAAAAATTTTTTTGTTGGGGGCCCACGGGGGTGGAGAAGGAAAAAAATTGAAACCCCCCTGCGATTTGTGACCATGGTCCCCCGGCAGAATATGGTCCCGTCTCCCGGGAAAAATTTTTGGGCACCAAGGGGGTTTTTTTGTTTTGGGGGCCCCAAAAAATTTTTTTCGAAAAACCCCCCCCCAAAAAACAAATAATTAGTTGCCTCCTATCCTGATTTCAGATTTTCAACAGGTTTTCAAGTTTATTTTTTTTAAAATTTTTAACCTATGGTCTGTCACCCCCAAAAAAAACCCAAAAAATATTCTAAGCAAGATAATTTATACCTCTTCAGGGAAAACCTTTTCATATCCGTCCTCCCGATATCCGGGCCTAGTGTTCCCCCGTCTGTGTAATCCCGGGGGGGGGGGGGCCCCCCCTTTTTGTTGGAGGGGCCCCCTTTAGGACTGAAACAGTGAATCATTAAAACCCTATACCATTTTTGTATTTGTGCCACAAACCAAACTGCTTTTGGTTGTTGATACAGATGTGGAATGTTTCTCTGACTACAAAAATTGTACTGTTCTATGTTTGGTAACCCCCAAAATGTATTTTTGCCACAAAAAACCCCCCCGCTGTGGTTGTTGATACAGATGTGGAAAGTGCTCTGACTACAAAACCCCTTTTTCTGTTTTATGTTTTTTGGAAAAAACAATACTGTATTTGTGCCACAAAAAACCCCCCCAAAATTGGGGGTTTTTTATACAGAGGGGGGGAAAGTGCTCTGGGCTACAAAAAATTGTACTGTTTTTTGTTTGGGGGGAAAAACTTTTCTGTTTTTGTGCCCCAAACCGTTTTTCTGTGGTTGTTGATACAGAAGTGGGGAAAAAGCTCTGACTACAAACTTGTACTTTCTTTTTTTTGGTAAAAATCCCCAAAAATGTATTTGGCCCCAAACCATAAAAAGTGGTTTTTTTATTAAAAAATGTGGGGGAAAAATTTTCTGACTACAAAATTTTTACTGTTCTATGTTTTGGTAACCTCAATATGTTTTTGTTGGGGCCCCCAAAACCCCCAGCTGTGGTTTTTGATACAGTTTTGGGGAAAGTGCTTGATACAAAATTGTACTGTTTCCATGTTTGGTAAAACCCCCCCAAAACTGTTTTTTCCCCAAAATTTTTTTATTGGTTGTGAAGTGCTTTAAGTGAGGTTGCATTTTGTGAAATTGCAAACCTCAAAAACGTAAAAAATGTTTTTTTTGCAAAAAAAGTGTTGCAACGAGGGGGCCAAAGGGGGGAGTTTGTTACAAAAAATAGCTTCTGAGTGGGGTGTAGGGGTGGACTACGTTTTAAAGGGGGGTGGAAAAAAAAACCGTAAAGATTGGAAGCGTTTCTCAACGACAGTCAAGACGGGTTTTATATTTTTTAAAAAACAAAAAAAAAATTTTAAAAAAAACCCAAAAATAAAAATTGTTTAAAAAACGTTAGGGGGTTTGGTTTTGTCGGGAAAAGGGCCCCAAAAGGAAAAACCCCTTGTCGGCCCATGAAAAGGGGAAAAAAAAATTTTTAAAATTTTCATGACTTTTTGGGGGGGGTGATCTACAAAAGTTTAGCGCTTTTTTAAAGGGGGGCCCCAATAAAGGGGAAAATTTCCCTCATGGCATATGTAGATTAAAACGACCCTTAAAATTACAAAAGTTTCCCCAAAAACCCCCTCTTGCTGCAAAAAAAAAGAGCCTGGGGTCGGGGAAAATAGTTGCTAATAAAATAGACCCACAATTAAAACCCCTTTTAGGAATGCCATAGGAAGCCACAAAATTCCGTTGTTCGTCACAGGGAAATCTAAGAAGCCAAGAGCATTTTTTTAAAAAACTAAACATGGCAACACTTCCAGTTTTCTATTTATTTTTAAAAACATCTGCTTGGGGGGGAAACTCATTTGTTTTAAAAAGGAAAAAGGGGTTTTTTCGAATTTGTCCCCTAAAAAAAAAAAAAAATTTTTAAAATCTAAAAACCTTTTTCCCCCCCCATGCTGTTTTTTCTCTTAGATAACCCCTCCCCCCCACCCCTCTGAATCTGGGAAAAATAAAAAAGGGGGAAAAAACAAGGCTTAATTTTTACCGCCCCCCGTTACCCTTTTTTAAAAAAACTTATCAGGGCATTTTTTTTAGTGGGCTTAAGAGAAGATTCAGAAAAAAATATGGCAGCCCCTTTATGAAAAAAAAGAAAAAAAGTTTCAATATTAAAAAAAAACCCTCTATATCGTTGCTGCAGTTGGGATGAAACTAAACAAACCCCCCCTTTGGGGGGGGTTGGAAAAAGATTTGGCCATCATTGAAACAAGAAGAACCTGAGGGGGGATCATGAGCAAACTTTACAGAAGCAGATGTTGGACAGACAAAACAAAACATTAAAAATCTACAAGTGTTTAGCACGGGGGTCCAGATGACAGATGTAGAAGAGGGGGGTTGTTGAAAAGGGGGTGTTTCCGAAGTTTCAGCAAAAAAAGATCTCAGGAACGACCAAATCATTGCTGAAGGAAAAAAAGGGGGGTTTTTTTTGGGGGTTTGGCCCCCCCCTCAAGATACAAAAAATCAATGTTAAAATTTTTTCATGAAACGATGACAAATGTCCGGGGAAAAAAAAAATGTTTTTCCCCTTTTTAAATCCTACTTTTCCCCCAAAAAAAAAATTTGGACCCAAAAAAAATTTCTACTGTGCAGAAGAAAAGCGAGGAAGAAGTAATTGACTCAGATAAAAAAAAGGGGGGGGAAACTACAGGTTTTAGTCCCTTCTTTCTTCTAAAGCACCTTCGACGTTTGACGAAGGTACATCGAGCAACATCCAAAAAGAAAACCAATGGATGTATTGCAGCCAAAAAAAAAAGGGGGGGGGAAATTTCCCCCAAAAAAAAAAAATTTTAAAAAAAAAATCCATTACTGAATTCTTTAAATAAAAGGGGGGGGAAAATTTTTCCCTTTACATTTAAATTTTTTTTAAAAAAAAATAAAAAAATTTTAAATTTTTTTCAGCAACATAAGAACATGGTATTTAAAAAATTTAAAAAAATTTTTTCATTATTGTTTTTTTTTCACTGCATACCCCCAGGTTTGTTTTACCTGGGGGGAAAAGGGGGGTTTTTTTTTTCCCCCAGATAAAAAACTTTTTTTGGGCCCCCCAGACCATGGTTGGTCCCGTTATGGTTGGATATGAGAGGTTTACTGTTTATTGTTACTCTTTTATTTTAAACCTCTTTATCTCAATCTGCCTTCCCATTCACTCCCCCCTCCCCCTAACTTACCAGGGGGAAATTTTTAAAAATACAAGTATTACTGAAAAATTTTTTTTCTTGTT
>NW_025789133.1:0-8313 GCF_021130785.1 Homalodisca vitripennis
TTCTATAAGAAAAATTCTATAATGCTCTTTAATGAATTGTGTTGATAAATCTTGATTACTCACAAAAATTCCTAAGAAAATTCATCAATTAAGTCATTGATTATCTATGAAAGGAACAGTAATATGGGAAAAAATGTCATTAAAAAAAACGATGAAAACCTCTGTTTGTTTATTTTTTACTTTCTTTTCAATAACTTTCGTAATTATATTAAATATGTAATCCCTTACTTTTTTAGTTTTTTTGCCGATAGTAAAACACTCCCATTAGACGTTTTTTTCTGCAACAAGAACTTTACAAGTTCTTTGAGATTCTGTATCATTTTTAAGGAAAGTATCAACTGTTCTTTAAAATGTTTTTGGTAATTCGTTGAACTCCGTTAAAATTGTCGTTCTTTGTTAAGTTTTTGAAATGCTAGAAACTGAAGAGGAGCTTGGTGAGTTCATGTTGTTTATATAGTAGAAAAGTTTTTTATTAAAGTATGTTTTTAGTAAAAATGTTTTAAATTGATTAAATTTTATTAAGATTTCGAAGATTTTTCCTTTCTTTCGTAGCAGATTTGACAACAATTTTACAAAGCACAGCTTAAGAAAGTAGAAGCAAACAGCTGTATATTTGGTTAATTTTTTCATTTCCACAGAGTAGATAGTAATGTACCGATCGCATTTTGGAGACGAACGACTGTAGAATCGGTTAATTTTTCATTGAGATTTGCTGTGTCTATTTCTCAGCTTCCTTCTATGGTACATTGAACAGTATTTTAACATTGCCATTTTCGGTCGGCTCCGAAAGTGCGCCAGGAAACCCACATATTACTATCTACTGTATTGTATAATATATATATATATATATATATATATAATTTACCAGAAGGTTTTTTCAATCTTTCAAAGAGAGGTTAGGTGGCCAAATGGGGCTCACACATTTACAGAAACAGGTTATTCTCTTCTTAACAAATAAACCGCGTTATAATTGGTTTGAAACATTTATAAATTTTCGTGTATCTAGGTACACTTCTTCAGATAAATATAAATTGTATAAAATATTTACATAAATTGTGGAAAAAACATTAGGTTAGAACTCAAACAAGAAAAATCAAACATTAAGAATAAATACAGTATATAAGCAGCTGATGGGCCAAGGCATGAACGTGTGTGAATAAGTTGACGAAAACTACAATTTATCTTAAATTAAGACCCCTTGGAATGTCCCTTGTCTGAAGCACCAATTGGTGTGCAGTTTAACTGTTTATTCAATTTAAATCCATTAAGGCGTTCGTTTTGATCAGACTTGCTTTTCTAGTCGAAGTCGACGAGTCGGAGTCACCGCCACCACATACGACGTGATAAGGTGCAAGTAAGTCCATATCCGTAAGTAGGTACTGTAATTTACCTGCCCTGTACTTGGCTAGTCACTAACGATAACGATACAGTATACACTAGATTACGTACTTAAGCTGGTTAACATAATATTAATTAAGATATAAATCTAGCAAGAAATTAAATTCAGTACGAATAGGACTAAATTTTATTACTACAGCGAGGAGTTTGAAATTAGTTTTTATTTAGGTTTTGTGTTTCTTTTCGAGGCCAGCTGGGCGGTCGCTTGAACGTACTTTGGAAACCAGCTTTCCTCATTTTCCAGCTTCAGTTTGAACTAGCCAACTTTCGTGTTAGGGAACGTTTAGGTAGGTGTAAAGCAGTCCGTCCTAAAGCAAAATGCTAACACCTTCACCTTATTTCCTTTCGATTCCGAGTCGGCGTTGAGATCATTGGTTCTGTATTTGCTTCGCCTTCGGCTTTTCTTTTTAAGTTAATTCGGGTCTGATATGAACTTGTAAACAGCCTCTCCCTTTCGAAACCTTGATTTTACCCCCACCCCGCTGTTTCTATACTCTCTGTGGGTCTTAGGCCTATATAGTATAATAAAAATATCCCTTTCCCGATGAAACGTTATAGTTGGTATACCAGTGATGTGACATCAACTGTGACTAGAAATTAAATTGTTTGGTCATTTAGAGAGTTTAACAATAAAATTCAATTATGTAATATTTAACATAATATAGAAGTAATTTCACAAAAGGCTGCAGTTGGTCGTCCAATGTTAAACTGATATCCTTTAAGTCGGAGCTCCCATAACTGGCAAAAATTGGACGTCCTGGTGATGGTCTGACATTTTCATGAATTTCCGGAAGTGTTATAAAATGTTGTGGGGAAATATGGAGTTTAGTATGCTTACAGTTCTCTGTGAATAAATCTTCTTCTCCTCGATGTTCCAAAAAATGTTTTGATGGTTTTGTTAAATTCTTTGGTAGAATATGTTTGCAGCAGATGTTCAGTTACATAATCAGCCAGTTGGCCTTTCTACCTAATTACAATAAACACTTATGTTTAGAATCAAAATTTCGTTACCATTAATCTGCTGATAGTACAAGAATATTGTTTAATGTTTTTTTTACGATTATAAAACTATATATATATATATATAGATATATATATATATATATATATATATAAATACATTTTTGGGATTTAAATTCGCATGGAACATAGAGAGAAAATTAAGTTGGAATTATTGGCTTAGATTTTTAATCAAAGCCAGCGTTACAGAAATTACCAATCATTTGTGTCAAAACTGTATTCTAAGTTGTGTCCATAGAGCAGAACCACATCATACCAGTAGAGTTTGTAATAATGTCTGTAATCAAAGTAACATTACACTCTAATTACCTATCATCTGAGTCGGGAACTGTGTTCATTACTTGTGGCAGTTTGGGCAGAACCACATCATACCAGTAGAAATTTGTAATAATGTCTGTAAGTCAAAGTAACATTACACACATTAACAATCATCTGTTGGTCAAACCTGTGTTTTAAGTTCAGTCAGGGGCGCATAGTCCACATCATACCAGTAGTGTTTTTGTAATAATGTATGTAATCAAAGTAACATTACACACATTAACGCTCATCTGTGTTCAAACCTGTTTTCTAAGTTTCTATCTGTGGAGCAATAAGCCACATCATACCAGTAGAGTTTGTAATAATGTCTGTAATCAAAGTAACCTTTACAACACATTGACCTATCATCTGTGTCGGGACTGTGTTTCTTAGTTGTTGGCAGTATGGACAGAGCCACATCATACCAGATAGTGGTTTGTAACTGTGTCTTGTAATCCAAATCAACATTACAAACATTACCAATCACCTGTGTTAAAACCTGTGTTCTCAGTTATGTCAGTTTGGCAGAGCAACATCATATCAGTAGTGTTTTTAACTAATTTCTGTAATTAAAGTAACGATTACCTACATTGCTGGTTATCCTGTGTCGATACAGAGCTCACAGTTGTATCATTCGAGCAGAGCCATATCAATCCACTACTGTTCGTAACTTTGTTTATAGTATCCACAGTGCATCTTATAATAATAATGAGCAACCCATGCGGCTTATATTTTTAATAATAGATGAGGTTGTTTTGTGATTAGGATTTGGCATATATATGTAATAATTAGGGTGTTGTATGACGTATAAGACTTTTGTATTGTGTTGGAAATTGTCCTAAGCTGTTTTAACAATTAGGGCGATTAAATAATTTTATGTTACTAGGTGCAATTAAATATATTCTACCTTATGATAAAGATTAATGTAAATACTTTAATCTTTCTGTATGAGACAATAAGGCAAATCCATAATGTTAATGTTAACGTTTATATATATTACAATATATTTTAAGACACCTTAACTAAGAAATAAAGTTACATAGTAAAATACTAAATAAAATTATTAGAAATTTGACATTTAGGTTTCGATTTTGTACTGCAAATGTTTCACCATTAAGTCTTGCTGTGAAATAAATATTGATATTGAATTTCATAAAAACGAGAAATATGATACGAAATTAAAGTTTTATATATATATCTAAATATATATACAATACACACATATAACCTCACTCAAGTATCGTTGTGAGTGTTTTAGTTTAACAACTAAGTCCAGGTCTGTTTAAGAATTGTTTTTCAGACTGAGGTAGGGTTGATATAAAATCCCACAGTCTCTCTTCAGTTCTCATTTCCGATACAAACAGAGCCTGCTGACACATGTGTGCAACACACTCCAACGTAAATTACTCTTTTTTACTGAGGAGAGAGAGTTTTGGTAGAGTCAGCAGTATCCCCTGCGTTTAATGTAGCCTCAAGGTAACTTGGGGCTGATTAGACAGTTGTTGGGGAAAAAAGCCATATAGTTGGTATGAAAAACAATATTCTCGTTTGGTTTATTTTGCCAAATCCTTTTTATCTTATTTGAAATAATCAATATTTATCATGTGGAAATTATTAACGATACTCCAATTTCCTAATGAAGAGTAAATATAAAACCCCCGTCATTGACACGATTTAATGTAATTTTCTAATATAGTGCTGAGAAATAAATTAGAAAATAGGAATTAGAAATACTAAAGAAATCATAATATTTACATCTAATACTTTGTCTGATACACATTTATATGCTATTGATATTCATGCTATTGGTCTCTCGTTAATTAAATGTTGGGTGTTGTATTTTCAAAATAAATATATGAACAGAGTAAGGAGTGCCTATTTATCAATTTCGATAAAGAAGCACGTAAATATGGGAGTAAACACTTATGACCAAATGTAATATAAATGAAAAAAATAAAAATTACTTACTTTAGAAGATACAATTGAAGCGGTGTACTCTGTACAGTACGAGAAGTAATGTTTTATTTAGTTATTAACGGACAAACCATTTAAAATTATGCTTAACATGTCTTAATCATTTACAGTAGCAAAATATCAACCGTGCTATCCTATTTTTTAACATAAATACGAAAATATATTAAAGATTGATATTTACAACATGAATTTCAATTAACAGTGATTTAGCATATAAAAATGACAAATTAAATAATGATAAACTGGTACGCAAACTCGTAAATTACGAAGACTAGTGAAAATATAAGTAAATAGTTTCTCCAAAGACCTTCAAGTTATCAATAAATAATATTCTTTATGAGTAAAACCATTTATATTGTAAATTATGGCGTGTTTAGAGTAATATGTATCTATATAGGAAAAATTTTTTACCTTTGCTATTATTTGACTATGAGGAATTGGGTTTATGTTAATACAATTCACGGTATTATAGATTTTTCCTGAGACGTAGTGAATCAATAAATTTGCATGAAGCTACAATATTGCAACGAGCTTCCATGAAAACTTTACAGAGTAGCCTAAAGGGTGTATTCTTCAATTATAAAGTTAGCGGAGATAACATAAACTGCGATAAATATCCCGTTTAGTGTATTTACGCAAAACTTTACGCATAAATTATATCAATATAAATATATATATAGATATAAATATATATATATATATAATATATATTTATATAATATAAATTTAATGTAAATAAAAGTCCATTTGACAGGTATTTGGTCTCCCGATCATATGCGTTTAGTTTGGTTATTTTAACACATATGTGAAACGAAACGGCCAAATAACAAAATAATTGAATCGTAAAAAAGGTGAGGGATCATGTGGTGTAATGGTAGCACATTCACACCTGGCAAGTGAAGAGATCCGGTTTCGCGTCCCGGCGGTGGAGCAAGTACTATTTTGCGATTCAATGTTTATTGAAATAAATTATATATAATATATATAAATATATATATATATATATATAATATATATATATATATAGTTTACATATATACAGGGTGTTCTGAAAAAAGGTGCCCGATAAGTCAGGGCGTGATTCCTCCACATCAAAATAAGAAAAAAATTGGTCTAATTAACATAGGTCCGAAATGCTTAGTTACCAAGTTATACAGGGTGAAAGAAATATTTTCGTCTGAATTACAGTTCCCCCTGCTGCAAACGAAGCCCTACGGTTATTTGTTGGCTGTTAATTAAGATGTACACTTAGCGTACTTATGGTAAAATGAACTGAAAAATTGAATAAAAACCGTTTGACCAGACCTGTAGCTACAGTAAGTTTTAAGATATGTGACGAAATACGCGAAACTTGGTCCCGAAAAACAAGTTTTACATTTAGGATTGAAAGCAGATTTACGAATGTAAAATTGTACAATAAACACAAAATATTTTTTCACGGTACTTGTAGAAAATTTAATTTCGAAAGAGAAAGATGTAGAAATAAGTCTATAATAGACAAACGCAAACTTTAAAAAATAATCCTTGAATTACATACAAAACGCATGAAAAATAGACAAAATCTGTTAAGCTCTCTACAAAATTAATATTGAAATTAAAACAGCTGTTTTTATTAAAAATATTTGATTTGAGAAACAAAATAATTTCTATTTAAAACATATGTTTTTAACAATGTAACCATTTGTTTTATAATAATTTAAATAAACATTACAAGCAGAACTAATTTTTCCATATTGCTCATTACGTGCGTGGTGTTGAACTGTAACTTTAATACGAAGTTAGTGCGAGTGCCGTTAAAGTTAATTTTTGATAGCTAATAATATCTTATTCATACATTGGAGCAGTAATATGAATATTATGGTAAACTAATGTTGAACTGGCAGACATGCATTTAATGAACGGTCCTTGCACATTGCAACAGTCCGTCAGGCTAGACGACTCTACTCAGGAACATTTTCCTCAAAGACAGTTACCCGACTCAAAAAATGTTTTCGTTCCATTCATAGAAGGCAAAGCGAGACGGGAACCATTAAATCTGGAAAAGTTGGTATATCAGGAACGGCCACGTACAACGTGTACAGCTGAATTGGGAGGAGGGCGTGTTGGAAAAAATAGAGAATCATCCTGGGAAGAAGTGGACTAGAGAACTAGCCTTGAGAATTCGGTGTTAGTAAAGATCAATTGTCTGGAAGATTTTACCACGAGCAGGCAGTTGCATTCATATCACAATCAATGGGTTCCAGGCTCTTTTTGCCTCGAGATTACTTTTCCTCGTGTTCAGCTATGCCAATGGCTTATCCAAAGGTGCAGAAATCCGACATTTTTTAAATTACATTATCTTTAAGATGAAAGCAAAATTTTCAAGAATGGCTTATTCTAACCACCCAAACAATACTCACATGTGGGCAATTGAAAATCCACGTGCTATTTCAGAGAACCGTCACCAATATCAGTTTTCTCAATAAACGTATGGGCTGCTATTCCTGGGGTGATAAAAATTTTTATTAGTTTTTTATTTTACCTGATACGCTCAATGGTGAAATTTATTTACATTTCTTGACGACTAATCTGAATGAGTTACTCGAAACATTTGCCACTATAGCACACGCAAACAACATGTGAGTTTCATTCAGGATGGAGCTCCAGCTCATTACACATTACAAAGTAAGAGAATTATTAAATGAAGCAATATCCAAACAGATGGATTGGTCGAGGAGCCCCACGTAGCATGGCCTGCAAGGTCACCTGACCTGCAATCCTCTAGACTTTTTCTTATTGGTGACATTTAAAGAACTCTGTGTCTACGACTCGCCTTTGGATACCATAGAAGAGTTACGAATAAGGATTTGTATAACGGGATTCAAAGGATACGTGAGACACCTGGGATCGTTCGAAAGAGTTCGGCAGTCTATGAGAAGACGGCTGGATGCTTGTATTTTTGAATGAGGGGAAACATTTTGAAACATCTTACTGTGACGTGGTTTAGTTTTTTTTAGGACCCAGTGTAACTTATTTGTATGAATGAAAATTCAGATAAATTTTTATGTATGATAATGTATGATTGTTCAAATATTTACTTGATAAAAAATAATAGTAACTCAGTTAATTAGTTTGTAATAAAACAGCTGTTTTTAATTTCAATATTACATTTAGGCTAGAGATCTATAAAACAGATTTTGTCTATTTTTCATGCGTTTTGTATGTAAATTAAGGATTATTTTTTAAAGTTTGCGTTTGTCCTATTATAGACTTATTTTACATCTTTTCTCTTCGAAATTAAATTTTCTACCAAGTACCGTGAAAAAAATATTTTTGTGTTTATTGTACAATTTTAACATAGTAAATCTGCTTCAAACCTAAATGTAACTTGTTTTTTCGGGACCAAGTTTTCGCGTATTTTTTCGGGTGTCACATATCTTAAAACTTACTGTAGCTATACTACACGTCTGGAAACTGTTTTCGATATAATATTCAATTTTTCAGTTTCGTATATTACATAAAGTACGCTAAATTGTAACATCTTAATTTACAGCCAACAGAATACCCGTAGGGCTTCGTTGCAGTCAGGGGAACTGAAATTCAGACGGAAATCTTTCACCCTGTTAATAACTTGGTAACTAAGCA
>NW_025789134.1:0-8421 GCF_021130785.1 Homalodisca vitripennis
TTTCAAAAATTTTTTTTAAAGAAGTTCTGGTTATTAAAGGGGCCTTTGAATACTGGCTGGAAGAATGCTATTACATTTTCAGGCACGTGAAAAATGTTTATTGTGGTCATATGGTTTATTAAAGTTCGCGAGGGCTAAACACAATGGATGCCCAAAAGCTTTTCGGCCGCATACCTTACTTTCCCCCAGTTTGGCCCCCATGCACATACACTAATCTTATATTTATATCGTAAAGATTAGTGGCTTTTCCTGAATGTAGGCCTAGTGAAGAGTCAACATGTTTTCACTAATTGTTCATAGTTGCTTTATTTTTATCATTTATACACTGTAAAGCTCTTTTACAATATAAACCTTCAATATGTTTTATTATATTGAACTGGGTTTTCGGAGATGGGCTCGGTTGTGTGCGATTTTGATTTTGAATGTTTTTGGAGTGACAGAAACATGGCTGCACACCTCAGCAACTCCATCTGTTAACTATGTCACTGCCTCGTTATTCAGATGTTGCGCCTGTGACCGAAACTCCAATGCCAAATGATGCCGAAGGGGAGGAAGGAGGCGGTGGTGTAGCTATCTACATAAAAGATGGCATTCAAATTTGAAACAGCACTCCTTCGTGAATCAGCTTGACCCCGGCCATAGAAGCGATTTGTGGTCGTTTTGAAAAATTGAAGGGTGAGAGAGGCTAGGGCTGTGTGTGTTGCGTATAGGCCGCCCATTTTTAGGCATACCTGTCCCTCGCTTCTTTCTTTGTTTCACTCTCTGTTCGTGGATTCTTGCGATCGAAGTGGAGGGTGTGATATGTTTAGGAGAAATGAATGTTGATCTCATGTCAAAAACAAGCAACGTATCTCGATAATTACTGCCGACTCTTGAAAGAATCCAATAAGCTCACAGCAGATTGTCAATGAGGCCCACCAGAGTGACAACAACCTCAAGCCACATTGTTAGCCCACATCATCGTGGACAGGTCGGTTGAGGTCAAGAGGAATCGGCGTCGTGGATGTCCTCGAGTATTAAGGATCATAAGGGGCGTAAGCATTACAGATCACAAGTTAACCTATTGCATTGTTGGGGTTACAAAGAACAATATAGAACCACAAATTTATTAAATATAGAGATTTTAGCAGCTGTGACCCAGAAAAAGTTGTAAGCGAGATAGCGGCTTGTGACTGGGATGGTATATTGAACGAACAAGACGTTGATATTGTGGAGGCATGGATAACAAATAATATCAAGGAAAGTATATGACAAAAATGCCCCTGTAGTATGTAAGAAAAGGGTCCAAGAAAAAAGCCCCCATGGCGAAACGATGACACGATCCGAAAGATGACGAAGGTTAAAAAATAGGTTGCGAAATAGATATTGGAAGTACAGGCCCCCCCAAAAAACAACAAAAAAATAAAAAAAAATATAGATTACTGGGAGAGGTACAAAGAAATTAAGAAACCGACTGAATAATATGATCAGAATTGCAAAAAAGAGATTTTTTTCTGAAAAGCTGATCCTCTTCAAAAAATCCAAAGGAGTTCTGGACATGCCTATAAGAAAAATGAAATATTTGTACCAACCCCCCCAAAGGGATTGCTCGAACTTATTCCACCCGAACTTAAAGCGCATGAGATCAAATGAATACTTTATAAAAGCATGGGAGCTGGCCCGAAGATTGATAAAAGCGTATGGGGAATTTATTTGCAACCAATGGCCGAGAAGAAATTAGAGATAAATTTAAGTTTTACGTCTGTCCGTAAAAGAGACAATGAATGAAATAAAATCTAAATCTGTGGGCAGCGATGAAATTTTCGATTTAAACATGATCAAGTCAGTGAAGCCCCTACGCAGTCAAAGCCATTACACACCTGAGATACGTTTCCCTGGTTGGCTCAGCGTGGTTTTTCAAAGTCATGGAAAACAAGTATTGTTCGGCCAATACCGAAAGGGCAAGCTGCCAATCAGGTAGAACCAGCTTAGGCCAATTTCAATACGCCCAGCCATGTCCCCAAGATACTGGAAAAGATTGCCATTAGACAAATAGATAGTTTTTATGAAAACATCGGATATTTTACCGAAGCTGCAATCGGGCTTCAGGCCTCAATCATAGTACATGTACAGCCCTGACAAATCTTTTCAGTGATAATGATTTAACGCCAAAGACAGGGGTAAATATAACTCCATAGGGTATGTTGGATTATTACTAAGGCCTTTGATTCAATGGACCAGGAGATGCTTTTAGCGAAGATGAGCTATTATGGCTTTGAACTTGAGCGTATTCAATTGGATAAGGTCATACTTAGACTCCAGGCTGCAGGTGACGCGTTTTAGGGAGTGAAAACATCAACCCCGCTTGTGAAGTATCCGAGGCATTCCTCAAGGTAAAGTTGCCTAGGGCCTATTCTGTTCAATATGTACAAAGCCGATATGCCCAAGCTGTGTGCAAAATTGCACATTCCATTTGTAATGCTGACGAACTCGCAGCTGCAACTTGTCCTTAAAGAGCCATCGCAAGATGGTGTCAGCCATTGATATGATCAATGTCCGACCTTGACAAAATATTGGGGTGGTCAATGGCGAATGGGCTGAAACTAAACATAGGCAAGTGCACTGTGTTGCATACGGCGCCACTCAACAGTGTGCAGTCCCCCTCAGTGAAAGAGGAGTGATGGTGAGGCTCGATGCCAAGAGTTTGGCTGTATTTGATAGGGCGAGAACTCTTGGCGTTGTGCTAGACAGTGGGCCTCACGTTCTCTGACCATGTCACGCATGCCTGGTCAACGAAGCAATCGGTAGACTGAGGGGACGCTACAGATTTAGAGATATTTTTACCTGAGTCTGCGGAAGCTACGTATTCAACGCAGGTCCACTAGTCCCTGTCCGATTCGCCTACTGGTTTCCCAGCCTACGGGAATAAAATTTCTGGAGAAGACATGCATCGCATTCAAAAGTTGCAAACCACTGCTATCCGTTTCATTTTTACTTTTGAATACGATTTGAGCATGTCTCTCCTTACAGAGATGCCTGCTGGGATGATGTCCGTAGAGACCGTCTGCAGGGTCATGACGTGTTGCATGGTCCACAAGGCTCTTGTTAATCAGGAGCCTCAGTACCTTAGTGAGAAGCTCTCATTTCGGGATGAGGTCTCTCAGCGCAGAACCCGCCATGGGAGTCTTCTTCACTTTCCCAAAGTTAGGTTGGAGTTGGGAAGGAGAGCTTCTCTTATTTCGGTACCGAAATTGTACAACGACCTCCCACCAAACGTGGAAACAATGTTTCATAGCTACATTTAAGAAATAAGTCGAGGCAGAATTTGCTTAATGTATAGATTGTATTTATTTTATTTCTATTGAATTCTTCATGTAAATGTTGTATTTGACGATAGTTGTTCTGAAAAGCAGTTTTGTTCTGTATGTAGACTGAAGAAACGCTTGATGAAAATAAAGACAACATTATTATTATTACTTATTACTATTTTTCTAAAGCACCACTTTGCTTACTGCTTACGTATTCTAAACCTCGATTTTTAAACCGTCTTCAAGTCAACCCTATTGTACTCAAAGTCATCATCATTTTGATCTACAACAATAAAGAACGGGTCACTTAGATTTTTGAAAGACGAATTGTAGACAAAGGATCACACCGCCTTCAAGACTGACTTGAGAACTGAGGTCTAAGATGTTCAAAAGTTTCTGAGCCGGTAGTAAGCCTAGGCTAAATTTTCTAATTTTTTCTCTTCTACTTGTAACATTTTTTATACAAGGAAGTTTCCAAGAAATTTCCGTCTTCCATATTAAGAAAGTTTACTTTTAGATATCTTGAACCATTTGCTTTACAAATACCCAATATATTTATAGAAGTATTAAAATGTTGTTTTAGAACAATATTATAGTAGTTGGATTTTTACACATGTATGTACCATTTCAACTGCAAAATCCTTATCTATCATAATAAAATATTTTTTTTTTTCATATTCTTAGCCGACTGATCCCCCTAAATGATTAATAACGGAACTCTCCACTTTACGGTTTTAATCATATATTAGAGTGTACAAATTCATTTTAACTTTTAACAACAATTTTTCTTTCAAAATTTCTTTCTTTGATTAAAAAATACAACATAAACTTACGAAAGTATGTTAATTTAAGGCTACTTGTTAAACATTTACAAGAAAAGGCAATGTACAATACGTATTAAATTTGACCAATTCATTGTCCCTAAATAATCACATATTATTGATTCACCTTAATTTGAAAACAATTTTCTTGCTTTATAATGTTCAATCCTTTGTTTTCTTATTAAATAATTCATATATAAAACTAATTCTTCTTGAATTGTATGCCTAAACATATGAAGGAGCATTTATTAAAGAACCATGTCCCTAAGTTTTCATCTACAAGGAAGATTTGCAATTATTACAAGCAGTAAATACCACACATGCCCTAAAACGAAATTTATCAATTTTCTGAAATTGCCATTATTTATAATGTATTAGTAAAATATAAAATATATTTTCTATAAAATATATATTATATATATATATTAGAAAAGAGTTTTAGATATAAAGAATTTTTCAATATCTTATCTTGATGAAAAACTATTTCACACATAACAAGTACTTAAGTCTTTTTGGCTTAAATCTTCTTTCACAAATATTATTTCCTAATATTCGTAAAAAAATTAAAAATTTAATTACAAAAATAAATCTGAATTTCCAAAACAAGTAAACTTGTAATTAATACCTCAAATCACATTGTTTTTAATCCACCCTAATCAAACCTTATAGTTTAATTCTTAAATATCGCGAACGATTTTTTTAGTATTTTGAAATAAGTTTGGTGTATAGGATTTGTTTATTATTTAATGAATTTTTTAAATTATCACTTTGTGGGCCATCCCATAAAAATTTCGTTGAAATAGATTTTATTAGATTATGACAAGTCCTTACCACCATACAACCAGTTTTGAGATTTTTTTATGCTTCTATCAGTATCCTTTAACATTTGTAAAAAAGCAATAAAAACATGTAAAAAACAGTTTAAAAAAATCTTTCTGAAACTTTGTTTAATTTAATTACTATTATTCTCAGTTACACTATATGCTAAACATTTACCAAAAAAAAAAAAACAACATAACAGATTGTAAATCGTACAGCATTTAGAAACCACATGTTTTTTAGGTGTATCATTCTTTGAACCATAAATATTGTTTAACTTTTTTAATTAGAAAGGAATTTATAATTTAAATTTTAGGAATATAAAAAATTTTCATATTTTCAGTAAACTTTCATAATCTTATGATATATCTGATAACAAAATATTTTTAATAGGTTAATGATTTCAGGGAAAATGAGGAATCTTATTCCATGAAAGAAATTTTGATGAGAAACACAGATTATACCTGTAAACATTTCCAGTTCTCTGTTCCGAAGCTTACAAAAAACACCCCACACCAAGAACAAACATGAAAAATTTTGGTAATTTTATACTATTTAGTGTACTAACTCTAAGTTTTGTACAAACTTAAAAAACTTACATGTTGAAAACAGTCATTTTTGTTATAGATGAGTGTTATGTGAACTAGCCTTTCACCCGAGTGTGTACCTAACTACTATCTCTAAATTTATTTGTAATTATTCCAAGGGGTTCCAATCCGGTAAACTTAATTTTGACTAATAAAATAAAATTTTATTATTTTGTCTCATTTAAATTATAGCAGTATAAATCAAATTTAAATTTAAATTTTTTGTTGACACAGTATGGTGCACGACATGGCATATTGTTGTGTACAATACTTTTAACTTATTATATGTAGATCGTACACTAGCTAAATCATTTGAAGGCAAATATAATATTAGTCACAAGTGTTCAATAACCGATGAACCGTTTTATGTAAACAAAAAAAGGAGGAAATAATGAAAATGAATTTAGAAAAATAAAGATATCAGGTTGCTAGAATGATTATACCCGCTACTCTTTATAATTCACCAACTCCACACCACATGTAATGGGTGTTTTTTATTACCTAAACTGCACAGCCTACTCAAACAGTATTGATGGCCACGTTGTTAAATTTCTGTTTTTGAAATATAAATGATATTGGCTAATAAATCTTATCAAATGAAGGAAGGAAACACAAAATCTGAATTTTTGATACGTTCATTTGTTTTTATATAATTTGTTATAGTGAATGAAATCCACTATACATTTTTTTTTGAGTTTTAGGTCCAGAAAATTTAAAAATTTTGGAATATACATAAAGTATTTAATATAGTTTTATGCCTGGCTTGTGTCATTAAATTTTAATAGAGATGTTAAATACGTTTTAGATATAAATAGCATTGGCTTATTACTCTACACTCCTAAAGCTATACGTGACAAAGTTAAAAAAAAATTAAGTTTTTATTTTGTTCTACTGGGTTGTACATGACGTTGTGTATTGTTTGATTTAGTTTAGGTTAACACCTTGGAAAATATTTGGTGGAGAACTTCGGTACAGATAGTTTTGTATCTATTTCCTTTAAAACACATTTAAAAAGAAAAGTATACGTAACAGAACTTCAACCCTCTCGACTTTCATTAAATTAATCAAGATGGAGAATGTTACAGTTCCCGGCATCCCCACTAGTTAGACCAAAATGCAAAACGGGATTGGAACTACATTAAAAATCCAAGAATCGCTGTTTCAAAAGTTTTGAAAATTAAGTTTATTTTTCCCTAAAGTAACTTTTTTGCGAGTGAGTATATTTAGTTAAAAATAATATTAAAATTGTATTCTGATATTCCCCACATTACGAAGCTAAATAAATAAAGAATGGTGGACCATTAATTTTTATGTAGGAATAACGCGTATTGCGCGTTACTTTTAAAAAATAAAAAAACTTGTTACCATTGCCCAAAAAATTTTTTGAAAATTGGTATATAGTGAGAAATTTGTTAGGAAATTGGTATAAGTAATTTCTTTGTTTATTTTTTGCTTAGGTTGGCAACCCACCCCAAGGCCTTTCGGCGTCCCCCCCCTCGTAGTGTAAAGGGCCCCCCCTTTCATTTCCCGACCCCCTGACTAGGGGGTCCCCTCTTTTCATCTCCTGGTAGTGGTCCCCCTTTCTGTCTGTGTTTTACCTTCTCTGTTCCCAAAACCCTTTTCCTGTAATCCCTCGCATGCTTCGTCTGCCCAGTGGTTATGCTTTGGCTTCCCGCCATTGCTGTGGTCACCTCCTTTACCCCCGCCCCCTCACCAAATGGTGTCTTCTATCCCCTGCTCTTCGCGTGTATCAAACCCCCCATTCCCCCTTATCTGTGTTCACCTCCCTTTACTTATTGCCTTTTGGTTGGTTATCCCCTTGGGCCAAAAAGCCCTTTTCGGTAGTAGTATTCTGAATGCCTCCTCGTTAGAGGCCTTCCCTTGACTAGCGGAAATTGGGGGGCCCCTTTGTGAAAAACTAATTTTTCAAGTATCTGGGCTATGATAAAAAATTTTGGGGTTAAAAGGTAATTATTTGAAATATTTTTACGTAAGTTATAGTTTTTTTAAAAATTATAAATTTGTTATTCTTTTTTTTTTTCAATATACGGTTTAACTTGTTACCCCTTTGCCATAGGTTTTTTTAGGAAAAAAATAGGGACGTTTCCCTATTTTAGTTACAGGGTTTTTGGTGAACCGTAAAAAATTATAGCACATTTTTTTAAAGAATAATAAAACATAAAATGCTGAAAATTTTTTAAATATATTTTGTAATAAATGGTTTTTACAAAAAAAGGTTCCCTTAAAACTAAACTGATTTTATTTAAGGATTTTGAAATTTTTAATTGTACAATAAGAAGTAAAACTGAAATTTTTAATGTTACAAAATTAAATAAATTATGTCTAATAAAAGAGTTCCGTCCTAAGACATTTAAAGTTATTTCAAATTTATAAAAAAATATTTGTTTAAGCTGAAAAAACCAAAAAGGTTTTACAATTGTAAAGTACAATACATTCCACGGTAAAAATGGTTTGAGGTTAAAAAAGTAATATGATTTTAAAAAAAAACTTATTGATATTGTCGTTAACATTACTCCCCAAAAGTTAACATTGTTTTTTTGAAAGTAATTGTGTTTCTTAACGATGCAAAATAGTATAAAATAGGTAAAACCCAAATCAATTAAAGCCCCTCAAGTAAACCCCCTTTCAAAAAACTATTTGTACGGGGGCCTTTAAGTTTTCATAATTGAAAGTTTGGTTAACAGTATCTTTTGCGATTAAACAAAGGGCAAAGATTTAAATTCTAGGACTTATTTAAATTTTTAATACTTATTTTTTATGTGAGGGCTGTCCTATAAAATTTTCCGATACGTACCCCCCCCTCCCCCCCGGAAAACGTTAAAAAACTGTAATATTAAAAATGTTAAAATTTAATCCCGGGCCCTTTTATTTAATTGTCATTTATTG
>NW_025789135.1:0-8390 GCF_021130785.1 Homalodisca vitripennis
ATAGTTTTAGTATATTCCATCGAAATTTATTATAAAGAGATACATAACCCTGTAAACTTACAGGTTCTTTACTTAGAAACAAACTAGGACTTTTCCTTTAATAGTTTATTTACCAGCAGGCGTTCAACGGAAAGTAACGGTAACGAACGCCGTAATTTATATTTCTTGGAAACGCACAGTACAATTAGTTTTTTTGGGGTTTTTTCGGTGCGGTTTCCAGTCGTTTAAATTTAGATAAAGATATTAATCGGATAGCGTATTCGAACAGCGCTAGATTGGGCAGGTAAGTAATACAATAATGGAGCAGTTCGGTAAGTAGGCGAGTGTCTATGATGAACAGGAAAGTGTCGAATACGTTTATGTTTGACTAAAAAAAAAACAATAGAATCTAAAGCCCTCAGCTGTAAATACTTTAAAATTAAAATCGAAAGGACAATTTTTAGCGGTTAATAGTTAGAGCTAGTTTTTTATTTAGGCCTCCGGAAAAAAATCCCGAATAAAAGGAAAAGGTTTTGAGAGGTTGTAAAATTATTAGTGAAGTCGAAAATCCCCCGATACAATTATTTGTTACTGAAATAAAATGTCAAAATATAGACCTTGCCGTAGTAACAACAGCGCCAGCCAAAATAAATTTTAATCAGTATTGTCAAGTTTAGCATTAGTGGGAGCATTTTCAAAGGCAGAAACCCAAGCCTTATTTTTTTTTTATTTTTTGAAAACAGTAATCACGAATGGTTCAGGCAGCAAAGAAAAACATTTAGTTTTTTATAAAGTTCTTCGTATAATAAACATTTGTACTTAATTAAAAATATTTAATAAAAATACAAACCACAAACTGTATGTAGGAAGTGTCTTTAATTTCGTTATCACTCATAGCATAGTGGAAAAGTCCTATGAAACTTTTAGGCACAATCTTATTACATTGTACAAAATGAGTACAAACATAGGTTCTTTGTCTGGCTTCTTGTGCTAGTTTACTGGATGGTCAGTTTATCAACGCTAAATGTAGGGGTGCTTTACCAGGCAGCCGCTGTTTGAGCTCTCTTCAGTTTTCTTGTTCTTGCTTTTTAATAGCAATTTTTATTATTATCGCTCACCTTTTTTTTGTTAGAAAGAAGTCATAAAATGCCTAACAGTTAACATGCTTACTGTAATTAAAATTTAAAGTTTTATAACTGTTTGCCCCGCGATGAAAATGTTTTAAATCTAAAGGAGTCTAATATTGTAGGTGTGTAGTGCTAGAACTTGTCACCAAGATAGTGCTGCAAAACAGTTGCTCCTGCAGGCATGGCGTTGTATTTTGTATATCTTGTAATGTAGGTTTAAAAAAAAGGCTCGAAATAAATTACTCAAAAAATGTAAAAAGCGCGTAAATAATTTATTTTTGTACACATTTATATCAACTGTTTACAAATATGCTCACAAAATTGTACATTCGAAATGACGGTATTTAATCTATCGTTTTAAGTAAAAAATATAACTTTGTAGCAAGAGGGAATGTTGCTCAAAAAAAGGAAAATCCTCAAAAAAGCGTATAAAGCATTGTCGGTTTTTTAAAAATAAATCTGTTTAAGAAGTACCCATGATAACATTGTTACGGGGCTTGTACACAGCACCTGGCCAGAAACGTTCCAGTTTCTGTTTATCTTTTTAGAATTTATTAAAAACACTAAATGTTACACTTTTATGTCTCTTTAGATTCTCATCTTGCTTAAGGAGGTAGATGAAGATGGACTTCCCAAATGTTCTCTATCCAACTGCCACCTGAATTTTCACTTTATACTTTATAGGTTTTTTCTTTTCCGGCTGAAACCAATTAAACATATATATATTAGCAGAAAATAAGAGCTGATATCGTTATTAGCTAACAACTAATTCTTAATTTATTTTACGCACCTCATATGTTAAATTATGTTTCTGTTATGTTAAGAGATTAATTAAAAAACTTTGTACAGAACTACACTCATATTTTTGCAAATCTAGAGTTACAGTTGGTAACAAAAAAATTGTTTTATTTACAATTTTAGTTTTAGCTTCCATTACAGTAATACATGTGTATTTTTTTAAAAGATGTGCATGTCTCCTTTTTAGCCCATTTTCCTATATACGCCAGTAGCACACGCATGGCTGTAAATTCATTCAACCAAATATAATAAGGCGAAGAATCTGTATAAATGGCCTTAGAAGAGTGGTCTATAAACTTAAAGATATGATTACACTCATTATTTTAATTATTATCCTCTACAAAAAGCCTTAGAATAATTAATGTACTATAAACAAATTTTAATGGTGTAAATTAAGAATACTTATATAACAGTCTTTTAAATATTTTATGTTTGCAAAAGAACAGTTTTGGGACTCCGGATTGATTTTACTGTAAATAATGGTCACCCTTGAATTCAGAGGGTTAAATTCAAAAAGTATTATATATACGGACCTATATAGAAGAGTATACATTTGAAGTTACACGGCCATTGAAAATAACATTGTCCAAAGGTTGTGTAGGAATATCGCCAACAATTAACGAATACTGACCTGATATAAAAATAATTTGGAAATTATGTCATAATATACAGGGAAAAAAAGCAAGAGAATCTCCAGTATTCCACCTTTGGTTTGAAATAGGTATCGCAATTCTGTAACTGTGAGACTATCAACAAAGTTTGAATATTTATTGTGAAAATGTTCAACTTTGGCCTAATGAAGCAGAAGTAACTAATGAGCTCATAATAGTGCCAAACATGTCACAGTTGAGTGATAACATCAGTTGTTTGTTGCTCCTGGCTTGTGCAAGAGTATCTTTTTAAAGTGGTCGTGTTCGCTTATGCACTGACGAATTTCGTTGAAAGAAGTACCGTTGGAATTGTTATAAAAATTTAAAAATAGTTGATACCTTATAATATGTTTTAAATTTAGTAAAACAGCTGATCCCTATGAAAATACAAAACTTTTCTTGCTCCCGGCTAGTGCAAGCGCACCTTTAAAGAGGTCGTGTTCGCTTATGCGTTGACGAATTTCTTTGAAACAAGTACCGTTGGAATTTTAATGAAATTGCTCAAATAGTTGGTATATAGTACATTTTTTGATAACTATACAGTTTTTTTCGTTATCTGACTTCAAATATTTTCAACAGACGCCATTTTGTTAAAATTAGAGAAAATAACACAATTATGTTTTTTTACTTTCCTATTATCTATTCAAACATATGTGCCAAATTTGGTTTCTTTAGCTTAAATAGTTCTAATTATGTTAATATTGTATAAAAATACAAAATAGCGGCTAGTGGCTAAACATGTCGACTTAAATTTTTGGGACATTTTTTGCTTTAAATGATGAATACTACCACCCATAGAAGTTTGTGACATCCTTTTGTGAAACACTCTGTATATAAATAAATGCTTCGTTTTTATGAAATAGACATTTCCTAACAAATAAGTATTGCGTGCTTTAAAGAACTATAAATGGAACATGTTTATAGGATTTTTTAATTGTTTTTAACTCTTCGTTCTTAATATAAACGTTCATAGTAATAAAAAAATCTAACGTTCCTATAAGTACAAAATTCCATTAGCGCTCGTATTTGAAGTGTATTTCAAATTCAATACTGTAATGAACTTAAAGCAGCCTGTTACAATATAGAGCAGTGGAGCGATGAACGCAATAATAATAATAGCCTCTGTAACCTAATTGAAATAGATTTCGTTGCCAAGAGTAGCCTACCCTACACTTAGCCCAACTGGTAACAAGTTGTGCTAATCTTGGCATAAGAGAAATATCGATGACACCCACTTGTACTGGCGGATGGGAACGTGCTGATGGTTAGGATATAGACGGATACCAGAAGAGAATAATCATGAGCTGGCACATATCAGTCTTCGGCCAGGTTGGAGAGGGGATGAGCTAAGCCCCAACACTCTTCATCTCCCATCCCTCTCTCCTTCTCCCTCCCTATCATCTTCCTCCCCTCTCCCGCCCTCTCCATAATCCCCCCTCCTTTCTCCCCCATGTCCCCCATTCTCCTCTCCTTCCCCCTCCTTTCTCTCCCTCCTTACCCATCTTCCCCATATTCTCCCTCCCTCTCCCTATCTTCTCTCCTTACTTCATCCCCCTCTTTCTTTATGTCCTTTATCTCTTCCATCCCTCCCTCTCTCCCTCCCCTAATCTCACCCTATCCCCTTCGCTCACCTCATCTCTCTCTCTCCCCTCTCCTCCATCTTCCTTCCCTTTTCCCTGTCTTATCTCCCTTTCCTCCCCCTTCCTCTCTCTCTCTCTCCCTTCTTTCTCTCCTTTTCCTCTCCCCTTCTCCCTCCCTTCCCTATCTTTCTCCCTCCCTTCCTCCCCCCTATCTTCTCTCTAGCCATCTATTGAGTATTCTGTATCCGGGAGATCGCTGAAGCCGCACCGTGAGGTCTCGAGACACTCATGACCGTGCGCCGCTTATCGAACTCCCCCCAGTAGTCTGCGCTTGAAAGAGCGTGAGCGGTTTCTCCTGAAAGAACTGGTAGCCTCCTCACCATCTTACTACAATCGATATATGACATAAGATCTTTCCATTTCCCTTTTCATGGCGTAAACAAGTATTCAATATACTGCTTAAGAACTTAACTGCTTCTATTCTTTAGGTGTAAAACCGTAAAATGTAGAATAAGCGCCGTAAAAAATATACTATTGTACGTTGGGGAAAACGAACAATTTTCAAACATGAGCACCCGCTACCAAAATTAGCAAATCGATATGATGACATTATAGAATCTTTTCCATCCTTTTACATGGCGTAAACAAGTAATTAAATAATACTGCTAATGAAACTAACTGCTTCTTTCTTTAGGTGTAAAACCGTAAATGTAGAATTAAGGTGAAAAAAATAATACATATTGTACTGAAGATGGTGGGAAAACAGAACAATTTTTCAAACATATCACCCGCTACCAAAATTAGCAAATTTATAAAACAAAACACTAAAAACCTATAGAATAAAGATTATTACTACATTTAGTATACATAATTATGCTGTATAACGCAGCTTGTAAATTAGTGATAGTATTAACTTAAATACACTACTGTAAAAGATGTGATACCATATTATGGAGAAACAAACAGATAAATAATAACAGTGCAAATACTGTAAAATTAATAACAACAATGAAAGATAAACTTTAAATGAATAACAAGAGTAAAAAAATATTAACATTAATGACTGATAGTGGTAAATAAAAAACTGAAAAAATATATTTAACTTAAATGCATATTTAACTTAAATCCATGCACATTACTGCCTAAGACGTGACATATGAATAAATAAAGAGATAAATAATAACAGTGCAAATAAACTATATAAAGTAAACAACAATGGGGAAAATACTGTAAATGAATAACAAGAGTAAAATATATGAAGGGGTCAGAAGCCAAGGGGTACAAGTTACTCTTTTTGAGTTTTGAGAAAACAAGGTTTAAAGTTTAAGTTATATAATCAAATCCAGGGACAAATATGTTCAGTAAATTTAGCACATTATTTTTTACTGGTATTTCAAAATGCTAAAAAACCTTTTTTTATATTGGTTTGAATTTCCCTCTTTATGATATGGGCTACTATCTGATAAGAGGTGCCACTTGTATCCCTTGGCTTCCAAGTGGAGTTAGGAAAAAATTAAGAACACAGGCTTTTATGTCAAATAAAACCCACATTTTATTACAAAACCTCCTATCTTAAATATTTAGTCATAATCACTGTCAAAAAAGTTTTCTAATTCAATGTTGTCTTCTTCATGATGAGGGTTTTCCTCACAAGGTTGATCTTCTCTTGATTGGGCCTGTCTTGTTAAAGTATTCCCTTGGTAGTCTAGAGATCTGTAAAATCTGTGGTGAACCAGAGGTACAAATTGCAGCAGATTAAGAAGTTCCTTTGTACTTTAGATGCCGTATTTTCTTTTTGTTTGTTTTTGGAGGGCAAAGGTGGCAGTTTGGGTCGGAATCCTTTCTGGGTTCTTAGCGATAATGCTATTATTTGGGAAACGGTAAACCTGTATTTATTGTAAGTAGTTTTGTAGAACAAAGTCCAAGGATGATTTTTTATAAATTGTAATCACTGCATCTTACTGATACCCTGTACAGATTTAACATAGAACTTGTGAATGGCTTCCATGTGAATCATAATCTTCATCGGCCATCTGTTTTTACCATGAACTTTTTTACTTGCTCCGGCAATAATCTCCATCCAATTGTCAGGAACATAAACGCCCCCTTTCGTTTGTTCCTCTTCATATTTTCATTCTTCTCAAAAGTTCCCTGTCAACAGTGGGTTTGTAAGTGTGCCCATGTAAGCAGAAACTTCAAATCAATGGTCTCAAAGTTAGTTGTCATTAACATCGTTGAAACCAGAACTTTACTGTGATGTGACTCTTGTCTCTGGCCCCCACAATTGTCGCTAAAATTTGTCAAGTGGGTTACAGTTGGAGGAAATGATTTTATATACTGCAATAACAAGAGACAATTTCTTCGCACCCTCTAGAAGCTTCGTGCTTCATGCAACCATGAACATGAACGCATTACCTGTACAGATATCATGGACGTTGAAATTATAGGCTCCAAAGTTGACAAGTGTAGTAAATTCTAGTACAAGTTTGTATTGGGGTTGGCAACATTTTTTTGGAGGGTCAAAACATATCGGCAACATGGGTTGGGTCATCTTTTACCTCCTTTTCGCATATTCCATTTCAGGTTTAGCAGTTCTCAGCGTGATGGAGGTGAAATTCTTTAGCTGTAGTAGCAGTTACACTTTGCTTCTGTCCATCTCCGTGTTCGATGGTGCGATTGTTTTGCATCTTATCACACGTATTGCAAGTGTCTGTGTGTAGGTCGATGGAAAAGTAAGGTTGAAACAAGTGTTGTTGAAAAATGTGTCTGTAAATAAGATACAGTAGTAGGTTCCACGCCCCGATCTTCACAGTAACCTTGTAACATTCATACATCTTTTTTATGTTAAGGTTTCTGTCAAGATATTTCCTGTTTGGGATTTTTGATGTCGCGAGAATAGTGACGGGAGTATCTTGGAAAACATTGCAATATGCTCCTTGACCAAGTCAGTTTTTTTCCTGCACAATTTTGTTGGTAGAAACTTAACGCCCCTCTTTTGTCTCAAGGTGGAATACCTGTTTCAGATATGTGTTTCTTTGGAGCAACATTAGTGTAATTCACTTTTTTTGAAACAATACAGTAAACAGAACACATTCCTGAAAAAAAAAATGTCTGGAGCTGCATAGAGGCCAAGGGATACAAGTGCTTGTACCCCTTGGCCTCTAACTAAAACAGCTGTTGCTGAAAAGTAGTTTTTCTTTTTGCCACTAGATCTCAGCATTTAACAGAGTTTTATTTATACCTGTTGGGCCCACAAACATTTATAATACTACTCAGGATTAACTGGCTTCTGCAGTTAACTCAGAAAAAAACATAAAAGTCACTTGTACCCCTTGGCTTCTGACCCCTTCATATATAGGTACCAACAAAGAAAAAAAACCATAAAAACAGCAAATGCAAGCAATAAATGTAAATATATAACCAAGAGGCACAGTCGTAATTATAAATGTGTAACAAAAGACAAGCAGAAACAATAACAGAGCAACAACAACAGTTAACAACACAGCAAGAATAATGGGGGAAAAGTTATCAGACGATATGTAAGTCATGACAGGCAGTAATGGTATGCTGTAATTAATATTAGCAGTTATATAACTAAGTATACATGTAGAGGCTGACATGATGATGATGTTACCTGGTGGGCTCGAACTATCAGCGAACAATTGTGTTTCCGCAGGAAGCTGCGCACAACGTCACCTCCGAATACGTAGCTGACTCCTCGGTCGTTCTGTCCCCACCCCATCACTCCCTACAACAGTTTTATTACTATGTATACATGTGGTCGCTGACATGATGATGATGATGTTACCTAGTGGGCTCGAACTATCAGCGAACAATTGTGTTTCCGCAGGAAGCTGCGCACAACGTCACCTCCGAATACGTAGCTGACTCCTCGGTCGTTCTGTCCCCACCCCATCACTCCCTACAACAGTTTTATTACTATGTATACATGTGGTCGCTGACATGATGATGATGATGTTACCTAGTGGGCTCGAACCATCAGCGAACAATATTACGTTTAATGTTTTTTTCATATCTATAAAAGTACAGATTAAACTCAAATGTAATTGCAATTAGGAAATGACTGCCTAGTAATGCAAAAAAACTACAGCAACATTTAGAGGATTCAATTGATAAAATAAACGTTATTAGTTGATATTGTATTTAATTCAGAATTGTTGCTAAATGCATTTTGTTATCGTAAGGAACACATAAAATGACAATACGCTAAATACACCCTTTTGGCCGACTGAGGG
>NW_025789136.1:0-8211 GCF_021130785.1 Homalodisca vitripennis
CACGTGTAAACTATTCAACCAATTGTACTGAAATTTTACATGGACATTTCTTAGGGTCTTTGGTGAACATGGTATGCTTTTTTCCCTTATTTCAAAACTCCCTATGTGCCATGCCCCACTGGTCTCTAAAGTTGCATTACAGCAAGCAAACATTATTGATTGAAATAACCTGTTAAATGTAATCAAACTGTTTTGTGTATACATTGTTTTATGTCATCACCAAACATATGGTTTAATTAACTTTAACCACTATTTTCCAATTTGTTTACATTTAATGGTGTGGAATGCATAGAGTAGGCTAGATACAAACACTTTCTTATTTTTCAGTCTTTTCTGCAACCATCTGTTGAGCAGAGTAGGAATATATCCAGATTAGAAAAATTAAAAGTTTTAGTAAAAAAATTAAAAATAATTAATTGTACATTTGTAGTAACTATTAAGTGTTAAGTATGCAATGCTCCCATACTTTAACACAATTTATTACTCGCTATTATTGCGTTGAGTACTGTAATACCAGATATAAAAGGACAAAGCAACAATCTAATTTTTACTATAAAACTTAAAGTCTGTTACTAAACCAATCTTTGTTTGTTTTGAAAAAAGTAGGCTTATCAGATCTGTGTATGTATAATATATTTTCTAGATCGGGAAAACATGCAAACCAATCAACTACAGAACAAATAATACGAAGAATGGAGTAAAATTACAACAGTCATGAAATGTAACACTTTTTTACACATTTTATCTTGATTCATGGGCAACTAGGCAAACTCAACGTTGGTGTCAGAAAATTATAAGTTCACCTTGAAAAAGAGAAGTGCTTATAAACGTGCAAAAGCCTTACAAAATTGCCTGGGGAAAGGAGCGCGGGTTAATACTGCTTAGTATTTTTATAAACTTTGACAGAGCTTCTTAACTGTTTCAACAAGATCCAATAAAAATGGTGAGAGGTAAGAGAAATTTTGTGTATGTAATATGGAAGTATTCAATTATGTTTAATTATAATAGCTCATTGAATACAAACCTGGAATAATTATTTGCTGAATTAGGATCGAGGTTTTTTGGTAGGCACATTATTTATTATATTAACCCTCCATCAGGCGCTTTTAAAATTAGGAAACACGCATCAGGCACTCACGGAAGGTTTACCTTACCAGAGTTATGCGAATAATAGATATCATAGTCGTTTTTTTTAAAGGGTTTTTATTTGTTTAAATATTCCATACTGATTTAATTACAATGTAATATATTCATTTTTAGAAATTAAATAAAAATTACTCTCTTATGTAGTGAATTTTTCAAATAAGAAATTCAAAATCTTAAAAAATGTTATTGTATAATAACAACATGATTTATTTTAAGAAATAATGCAATTAATTATAAAAATGTTTAGCCTACTGTAATAATATATGGAAATTAACTTAGTTTTTAACTTCTTACAAAAACAACTTACTTCAATTCTTAAGATATTATACAATTGTAATTTCGATTATTACTCTGAAATCAAAAATTTATTCTTTACTATAAATCTTTTTCCACACTACACAAAGTTTAAAAACATTTTCTTTCTGGTTCTTATAACGACAATGATCACTCCATAAACAGTACTGAAATGTTCCCTAGCACACGGGTACTGTACTGACAAGTCTCTCGTCTTCATTCTCCATTTCACAAAATTCAAATATAAATATATTGTAAAACTTAAAAAGAAACCATCACAGGCCACACATGTAGGCGCACAAGGATTATTACTCCATAAAAACTAAACACAATAAGGCGCTCACGGAGATTTCGTCCAAACACAACATCGGGCGCTCACGGAGGAATCGTCCGGTCTCCCACGGAAGTAGACCTCATACTGACAGATTTTGACAAAGATAAGCGGGAGGCTATTGTTTCGCTTCCCCGAAAGATGCTCGTGAAGTACACTGCGGGAAACTACTGCCAACATCAGAAAAGTAGTACTATTTTTAATCATAAAAAATACACGGAGGAAAACTCCGTTAAGCGCCCGATTGTAGGGTTAAGAGTAAAAAAACTAAAAATATTACTAATATGAATAAGTTTGTTAGTGTAAACATCTTTTAAGAATTTTGAATGGCTTTACTTGTATCTAACAGAAAATGGAATTTCGTAGGAGGATTAGTCCCACATAGCCTGGGTAATGCCGTTGCCTCACAATCTTCTCTCTTTTTGACTGACAAACAACAAACATTTTGGAGCATTATGTTAAAAGGAAAATATCTTGATTATAAACAGGGAATCCAATTACAGAATATTTTCCAAACATTCTTAAAGAAATTCCAATCTTTGGTTTTGAAAAAAAGAATACAATGGTACAAGTATAATTTATTTTAATAATCATTAATTAAAGGTAAATCACATTATCAGCACTAATTACCAAAAAGATTACCAGTATAAATGAAATGCAAGTCTTGACCTTGTAAACAACACTTCCAAGTGAAGACCAATCAGTATCCCAACTTGTCATTGAGACTGGTCCTGCCGTCTCCGGTTTGTCCTGAGGGAGGACACCACGTCACGGAACTGTACTCCTCCTCGTCCACCTGTGGGAGTAGTACACATTCTATCATTCTTGATGTTACTAACTAAAGCTTCAGTATTGGATAAAATGAATTTTCTATCAAGCTTGTTTTTGCTACAAAATATGTGACGAGATTTATAATTTAAAAATATGACAATGTTCGATTTCATATATCCATTAATAAATTGTATCCGGAACTGTACTCCTCCTCGTCCACCTGTGGGAGTAGTACACATTCTATCATTCTTGATGTTACTAACTAAAGCTTCAGTATTGGATAAAATGAATTTTCTATCAAGCTTGTTTTTGCTACAAAATATGTGACGAGATTTTATAATTTAAAAAATATGACAATGTTCGATTTCATATATCCATTAATAAATTGTATCAAACTTATTTTTTGCTACAAAATATGCAAGACAGGGATTTACAATTTGAAAATATGACAATTTTATCAGTTAAATAAATTATAAATTTATTAAAGTTTGTATCTGATATTTCATAAACAATGGCATACAGTATCCGAGAATAATATCCAAATACAGTAAAAGATCCAATATTCTACTGTAATTTTCCACAGTATCAAATCATATTTGAGGATGAAAGCAAGTACCGTAATAATTTTTTTACATAATTATAAGGTACAAAAATGTAAACAAGAAATGTTTTAATTTTAACAAAAAACAACATACACCGTTAATGCAAACAAAAAATAAACACAATTTTATTTAAAATCAGTTTTTTTAATCAATAATTGTTGGAAGTTTTTATACATAACTTAAGGAATATTACTAATGGATAAGAAACTCAGCAAGCTTACATTAGGTTCACTGATTTGAAACAAACACATAAAGATAACATAAAAGTACTTACTATTTAGGGGCTGTTATAAAGTACGTACTATGTGAGAATCGAGAATTTTCTAGTAAACAGTGTCCAGCAAAGCTTTGCTGTCGTTCTGAGGTGGGAAAAAGTCAAAAGTAAAGTAAGAATATTCTGAAAGAGAGATAATGAATGTGACACATAGTTGGCACGAGATAAATATTGGAAATTAGGGAAAAAAGCGAGTCAAATCAAACCAACAGATTTTAAAAGTGAAACCTTTGAATTTATTGCCCAACAAATTTATGTAATAAAAGTTTTAAATAAAAATGCTGTACAATAATTTTTTTTAAATACAATAATTAAAATAAAGAAATGTTTCCACACAAGTGCAGCAATGAATCAGTTCACGATAGTTTTTTCAGTATGTTTGCATGTCCACAACTCGCTGCTTTAAGAATATGCATGGTGGGTATTTGTCTAGTGTAGCCTCTAAACTGGAAGAATCCTTTACATGAGCTCAACCTGTGAATTGAGAGCAGAGAAGAACTGTGTCTATGGTTCACTCGCTCTGTTTGATATGTCAAAGGGTGCTCCGTTTCCATAACAACAATGATTGCCAACTCAAACTAATATTGTATGTTTTTATTTTTAGTTCGATGTACTTTCAGTCATAACTCAAATTATTAAGGCTCTATAAAAACTGCTAATTTTCTATCTATTGGATAAATTTCCTCCTAATATTATGTTGTACAGACAATAAATTTTATTTAATTACCTGTTTAGGCTGTGGCTGTCGTTTCCAAGTTCGGTTTCTGTTGTCTGTTCTGTTTCTTTTCTTCTTCGCAGCCACTTCATCCTTCGGTTGGCTTTGACCTGAAAATATATACTAAATATATAAGTTGAGCTCATTTACAACATATAACTTGCTGGTAATTTTACAAATCTTGTTTCCAATACACATTTATTTCTTGAATTACCTGATTTGATTACTGCGCTGCAGTTTTAAAGAACAGCTGTTTAACAACACTCATTATGAAAAACAGCTGTTTTATTGAAGAATATTGTTGGTGCTATAAAAACTTAATCTAACCTCCTCCATTACAGTTTACTGGTATTGAAGTTCGAGAAATGGCTTTTAATGTTGGACAAAAAGTGAAGTGTTGTGTGTGGGCTATTGCTTTTGGCAACATTACAGAAGCAATTAGACAATTTCAGGTTGCCTACCCAGGAGTTGAACCACCTAGCAACCCAACAATAACTAAGTGGAAAAATCTTTTGTTAAAAAACTGGAAGTGTCGTAAAAAAGTACTCTAGAGGATCAAATGAGGAAAGAGAACTAGTATGCGTACCAATGCTCTGCTTTCCAGGTAATCCAAAATCACTAAGGAAGGTTGAACTTGAAACTGGTGTTTCAAAGTCTTCAGTACTGAGAATAATTAAGTAAAACAAAATTAAATTTTACCAAAGTCACTTAGTCCGTAATCTTCTTGAAGATAATCCGGACAGGAGAGTGGAATTTTGTTCTTATATCATTGAGTTTCATGAGCTAGATCCTTATTGGCATACTCAAATTATTTTTCAGACGGGTCCTCTTTCTACCGTAATGGTACTATAAATAGGCATAATCGTAATTATTACAATACTGGTAATCCACACATTCTTGAACAGACTCTACTTAAATCAAAAGGAATTGTTGGTTTGGTAGCTGTCAGTTGTAATGGGGTGCTATCTTACTACTTTTCAGACAGTACAATGACTGGAAATAGGTATAAACAGGTTTTAAATGAAACAATTCATGCCTCATTTTACTGTTCCAGAAATGGATCAAGCAATCCTCCAACAAGATGGTGCTCCTCCTCATTTCGCAAATCCTATCAAGCGATTACTAAATGACAACCTTCATGGCCGTTGGATTGGTCGTGGAAGTGATTTTTTAGATTGGCCACCCCGATCCTCAGATTTAACTGTGTGTGATTTCTTTTTCTAGAATCAAGAATCTTTATTGGCCATTAGGCAATTACACAGAAAATTACAATAGGTCTCGTCAGTTCTCTATACTATACAGTCTAGTTGCCTAATACAAAGTACTAAACATTTGTACTTAATAATATTCAACCAATAGAAGGACAGGGTGTACAATCTTTTCACTTAGTTCTGAGTTCAAAATGAGAACAACATAGCCTAAAATTACAAAAATTAACAAAATAAAATTTTTAACAGAACTAAGCCCTAGCTATTTACATTAATCCCCTCAAAATCATCACAGGCCAAATACTCTTCAATGGTGTAAAATTCCTTTTTCTTTAACCAGTCACACAATGTTGGTTTGAACCTTGATAATGGCAAGTTTTTTTTAAGGTAGTGGGGAGTTTATTATAAAGTTTGAGCTGCTGATAGTAGTGACTCTTATAAGATTTATCAAGCCTAACATTGGGTGTGATTAGATTATCTTTACTTCTGGTGTCATGGCCGTGGATATTACTGTGAGTCTCAAACATATTCAAGTTTTCCTTTACATGGACCACATTTTGAAAAATATAAATACAGGCCAAGGTCAAAATATGGAGCCCAGCAAAAACTATTTCTACAAGATGCCTGGGTAGGTAAGCCTGCAATTGTTCTAATGGCCTTTTTTTGCCAAACAAATACTCTTTTTGTAGCACCTGAGTTGCCCCACAAAACGAATACCATAACACAGGTGACTGTGGAACAGTCCATAATAGGTCAGCACAAGTGTGTCCAAACTTACACAAAATTTGAGTTTTCTTAGCAAATAAGTTACCCTTGCAAGTTTCTTACAAACATTGTCAACATGTACATGCCAGCTTAGCTTACTATCAAGGTAAAAAACCCAATAGCTTTACAGGTTTAAGTAAGCATTCATCCTCTTTATTTAGTTGACTTCGTAATGTAAAAATTATATTCTCTGTTTTGTCCTCATTAATAAGTAGTTTGTTTGCAGAAAACCAATTTTTAGCTAACTCTAAAGATGTTTTTAGCTGTAAAGTAACATCAGGAACATCGTAACCTTTGCTAATCATTGTGGTATCATCAGCGTATAGTATTGAAAGACAAGGCACATTAACACTGAAATCATTGACATAGATTAAAAATAAAAAGGGCCCCAGAATAGAGCCCTGAGGAACTCCTGCAGTAACATTAAGGTAACCAGATTCAATATTGTTAACCTTAACTATCTGCTTCCTGCTGGAAAGATAAGTTTCAATTAATTGTAATTCTTTGTCCCTAATTCCATAATACTCTAACTTTTTACATAAGACACTGTGAGCAAACGGTGTCAAAAGCTTTGCTTAAATCGACTAAACTACTGCCTATCACTAACTTATCCTCAAAGCCCTTTAATATAACATTTACAACAGTTTCAACCGCCATTGCAGCAGAGAGTTTTGGCCTAAACCCAAATTGAAGATTATCCAATAAGTTCCTATCTACAAAGTAATCAAAAAGCTGTGTCAGCAGGCAAGACTCAATAATTTTACTAAAAATAGGCACAATGGCAATGGGATGGTAGTTTTCAGGCAAGCTTCTGTCTCCTTTCTTAAAGATAGGGGTAACTTTAGCTGACAGGTTGGAAAAAGGCCCTTAAATAAAATTAAGTTGATTAAATAAGTGAAAGGCTCAATTATGACATCAATTATTTTCTTTACAGTAAAATTAGAGAGTCCATACAAGTCCTCACTTCGAGAATTACTAAGTTTACTAACTGCACTAATGATTCTATTAGCATCAATCATATTCCATTTAAAGCCTAAAGGTAGATTTCCTGAAAGAGAGAAGTTTTTTTAGCAGATCCATAAAGTTAAAATTATGTACAGAGGTATTTGAATTATTTTTACGTGGTACACTAACAAAGTAATTGTTTAACACGTCAGGGGAGAGTGGGATATTTTTAGTAACATCAGAGCTGCTATTACCAGATTCCCCCTTTAATTATATTCTATGCCATTTTACACTTATTTTGAGCATTATTTATGAGAGTATTGTTTGCAGCTATTTTTGCTTCGCTAATGGCTTTCCTATAATATTTTTTATACTCGTTAAATCTATCTTTATCCTTAGGGTTTAAGCCTAATTTCCATCTATCATATAAAATCAGTAAACCGGTTCTCATTGTCTTGAGCTCGGGTGTAAACCACTTTTTCATACATTTAGGTTTTGGTGTTACTTTCATACATTTTTTCTATGGTGTTACTTAAAGGAGGTAAGTTTGTACTCGTAGCTTTAATAATGATGAGGAATTAAAATAATCAATTGAATAGGAACTTCTCCGGATACCGCAGAATTTCTTTGTAAGAGCTTACGATTCATTTGTTAAGGTGCTGCTGTTACAGTGTGTCGCTGTAGATGGATTACAGTTCGAATAATTGTGGACTGTAATTGTAGGGTTTTTAATAGGCTATGTTCTAATTGTCTGATTGAAATGGTTTATTTTTCTAGAATATGACAAATAAATAATTTTACAAAACCAAAAATACTATTTTTTACTTATTTCAAAATATAGTTCTTGAAAATGCCACCATTTTGTTTCAAAAATTGCTAGAGAAAATGAAATGTTTACAGAATATTTTTAAAAACCTATTAAATGAAATTGTGTAGAGTTTGAACATTTTCGGTGGCATAAATGGGCAAGTAATACAAAATCAAACGTTTAAAAACCTCTTTGTGGGACACCGGGTAATATACGAATACTCACTCAGAGTGGCAGCCCCATCACATTGCTATCAAATATATACCAATGATCAGCCACAAACATGTAAAAAATGTGCAAGCACATTACACTGCTCTTCCATCGGCACTCAAATTTACAAATGCTAAGCTAG
>NW_025789137.1:0-8526 GCF_021130785.1 Homalodisca vitripennis
TTTACTCTCTGCAATATAAAGAAGATGGCTATCGTACCAAATCATACTAATCTTTTTAAATCAAGCATTGTGAATAAATAAACTTTAAATATCCTAAAATGATCAAAATCTTAACAAATTCATTTAAAATAATTGTCATTTTTTCCTAATATTTAAAGTATTTGCACTGTCAGAAAAAGGCATGATTTCATGTGTGACTGTCATATTAAACTATTGATTTTGAATATCAATTATTTTAGAACGTTTAATTTTGTGTATAAACACTCTAGCTATCTTTCTATAGATAGGCCCTCCTTAAAAAATGTTCTTAGATATTTTACGATTCTTGTGCAGTTGAGACTTTATAGTAGTGACCTATAAACGTTTAAGAAAATGCCTGTACAGTAATTGATTCACTTCACTTTATAAATTTGTTTTCTAACAACACTTGAAGTAAATTCATCTTATGATTTCGTAATATACTCAAATAGTACGAGATAAATAAAATATATTTATAAAATTACACAATTTAAAATAAACTACCTTGAATCATTTTTGAATGTGTATTTCATGACCTCAAATAACTGAGATATAACCATTCCTTGTATATACACAAAGACGGCAACAATCTAGAAAGCGTAAGTTTAAAATTTAAAATTTAAATGTTCCTTATAAACTAAAAGGAAAATATTTCCAATGCAAAAATTCCAAAATGAAGTTAATTTTTATGATATTTTTTTAATCATGAATATGTAAAAATCCGATAAAAATATGAACACATATTAGAGTAAATATGAATAATTTATATGTTCAAAATCTTAAAAGCCCCCTGTCAAATGCACTAGTCTCGTACGATAATAGAGGTAAGTATAGAATATTTTAAATACAATGTATAGGGCTATTATATTAATCATCATCAGGATATTACTAGGTGAAATATTTTATATATAGTAAGGTTAAGTGCAATAATGAACTCCGTTGAAACTTCCCCGAGTAATATAAATTTATAAAAATTTAGTAACATAATGTAAATACCTAAAACTTTTAGCTTAAACTAAGTAATAATACTTTTGTATTATGTGGCTTTTATTTATGTCTAAAATAGATTATGATTGATTTTAAATTTTTGTTTCATACATTCAAAATAAACATTATTTTTATTCAATGGCTGCAGAAACCCTAGTATATATTTAATGGGATAGCTCTATTCAGTGCAACAAAAGCACGAAAGATTCCACTTTGCAGCCGCCTATTCCTCTTTGAAAACGCAAATATTGATGAAATCATTGTTGCAATTATGATAAATGACCCTACAACGAGTAATGTTCGTTCATTCAAAATGTTATAATGACATGTCCTATTTTGCCTATACACTGTGATGAACTTACTTGTTAGAGCAAAGTGTTTCTACCTGAAACAGCATTTATTTGACTGAAAAAACAAATATGAGATGTGATACTATAAAACCAAATATTAACTGTAATAATATAATAACTTTTTGAACAATGAGTAATTAGTTTATACAATATTTCTGGTAACAATTTCGTAATTACTAACTCTTTCTAGTATGTATCTTTTGATTTTATACTGTTTTGGTTATGAATAAAGTTTAGGAACATTTTTCTTCATAGGAGTAGCGCTTTAACGAAAGAGCGTAAAAAGCTCCATGGAAGTTGGAAATGATTTTTATAATAGGTAAATAATGAAGCAGAAAAAATATTCCTTAGCTATATAAAAAAATAAATGGGAAGGTTTTGATAAGTCATTTGGAGGGGGGGTTTTGATTAGATTTGTCCTTGGACATTGCAAACGCTAAATAACTCACATACTCTCTGTCTAAAAAAATAATACTTGTTTTTTCACATAAGTTTCAACGTTGTGTTTATAAATTTAATTTGCCAATAAATATACCAGTAATTCACGTTTAACAAAGATCTTATAGTATCATTTCGTGAACAAAAAACTTTACTAGAATTGCTAAACAATTTTTTACAATGGAATAATTTTTTTACATATTCTGTCCATGGTAAATGGATTATGTACAATAACATAAATGCACAAGGAGGACTTCCGTTGGCTGTGCACATGCAAACGAACAGCATCTATATTAAAACTAACCACTTTTATCTTAGCATGTACCTCGCATTTTACATCTTCCCCAAAGGGAAGATCAAAGCTTGCACCAACCATGTAACCTTACAAAAGATGAATACAGGCCAAATATTTAGCATATAGGAATATTTGTCCGATATACTTGCATTTAAAAGGACGTTTCTAGGTAAAATATTTGAGTTCTATAATAAAAAATGCAGCAATTAAATAGAAATATTGTTATACGAGATATAATTATTTTTTATCTCTTATCTCTCGTATTTAGAGATAAAACCAAAATCACTTGAAAAATCACAAGGTTTTTTGTGTTTAATTTTTGCACCAGATAAACCTTTCACTCCTAATAACGGATAAGAAAATATAATATCTTGCTCATCATGGCATATGTAAAGAATAAAGCGACAAATAAAATGATAAAATAATACAATAGTAACTATGAAGCCGGAATTTTTTATTGAAATAAATCGATATATTGTACCTACAGGTACAAGAGGCACTATTTGTTTAACTCCATCTGAAGCTAAAAACAACCATGTGATTATTGTGTAAGAATGAATATTAATCTATACTTATTAATTTTAACTATTACCAACAATAAAAGAATATCCCTTTCAAGGTTGAGGGATATTTATTTATATAGGATCTGGAAAATTGCGTATAGTAATAGGAGGTTTGGTAGTCCAAGTATGTGAAGGAGATTGATGTTATTTTGTTTTAGGGCCAGATACCTCCTTCTAAACCACTCAACTGTGGTATTGCTGGCAGTTTATCTTGAAGGAAGTTTATATTAAAAATCATGAATTAAACTGTGGAAAGTAAAAAGTTTCAAATATAACTTTTTATACTAATTTATCTACTTTATTGTGTAATGTAATAATGTACATTTTTACACGGTATAATATGATAAACAGTTATATTTTCCAATAGAATGAACACATAAAGACGAAATCTAAGACTGAGATATACAGTTACACAGATGTTCTATTACTATCACTTACAATATTTATAAAAAATACATCGCCTACAGACTATGGTGCAACAACAAGAATATACATTCTACGAATGTAAATAATTACCAACAGCATAGCATGGGTTAATACTACTATTAGGTATCAAAGGAGCCAACTGTACCTAAAGAATCGTCATATAACTTTTTACGGAAATACTTGCAAATTTGTTACCGTTTTCACCCTAAAATTAATAGATGTCTTCCTTAAGGCATAAATAGGAGTAAGAGGAAATTATGTATTAAGTTTTAAATCTCCAAGCCGTTTATATAAAGAGTTTATCATACACACAAATAAACAAACAGGTGGAAAGATAATAACAAGATCACACAAAGGATCTTTCGAAATATTAACAATATGCTTATCCAATAATTATACAAATAACTGCACAGAGTGTTGATAAAGGGTGTCACAAACTTCTGTAGCTGATAAACCTTGTAATTCCAAAACAAAGTCCGCCTTATAAACATAGGTTAGGAAGTGTGTCGTTTTGCCACTAGTTCTATTTTGTAAATGTTATATCTCTAGAATTAGTAAAGTAAAGATGCCAATCTTTGTACGTAAGTTGTAAAACATAGTGTAACCCAAAAAAGTAATTGTGTCATTTGATTTAAAATTAACAAAATTGTACAAAAGTATAGTGATAACACTTTCTAGGTAACTACTACATCTATACAAATTCCAATAGTACTTTTGTTTACGAAATCCTGCAACATATAAGGGAGCACGACCACTATATGGTAGATAAAAACTAGATATGCCGGGAAGAACAAACAGCTGATGCCTTTTAACTGAAAACATTGTTGCTCCCGGCTTGTACAAGCAAACCTCTCAAATGGTCTTGATTATCTACAGGTTGAGGGGGTTCGTTGAGGAATATACCGTTAGAATTGCCACAAAAATATCATATAGTTTGAATCTAGTATATGTTTATAACTATACAGGAGTTTTTTATTAGAATTTAAAAGTCTTTAAAAAGGCACCATTTTTTTAATATTAAGGAAATCACACATTTATTTTACAAGTTTTTCTATCTTTGATCATAACGTAGTTACAAAGTTTGATACCTGTAGCCATACTAGTTCTAGAAAAAGTAACGTTTTGTTTATGAAAATACAAAACAGAAATACATTTTACATTAGTACTGCATATTTAGTGATTTTAAATGATTTTATTATATAGTGAACAAAATGGATATAAAATAAAATCAGTTATAATGAAAAAACCTGATAATTACAAAATTTATAGTGTTTGTGTATGCCTGCATAGATGATGTATTTTATTGATCACTTGCAAGTGTATATTTAAAAGTTCACGCTCAAAAGACTCATATTGAACAGTGGAAAAGGCACAGGTTTTATTCTTAGTTACTATTATTGCTGTTATAGCTAGATCCAGAAAACACTCGTGAGCAGTCGTTTGAACAACGACAATGAACACAATACGAAGTGAGATGCCGATATGTATTTTTCTTCAAATAATCGTAACTCAATCCAAATATTATAGTAAACGTAAAATTTCTCTTGTAATGGTCTGAGTGATGTCACTAGAGGAGGTGATATGAAACATCCATCTGTAGTAACGATAAATACGTTTTCCCAATCACTATAAGATACATCACAGTTATTGTGGGAAGCTTCTTATTCTATATTAAGGTTCCATATGATTCTCCTGTAGAAGTCCTTGAAATTATATAAATTCATAACATGGAATTAAGAGACGAAATATGATGTCGAAATGTAGTTTTCTTCAGATTCTGATAACTTCCCTGAGATGACAGAGAACGTATCGTTGTTTATATTAATGGGCCAAGTAACGGCCCCATTAGAGAAATTGTGGGATTCCTGTTGGAACCATGAGGCAGGAAATATTTCTTTTCTAAACCACCATATGTTACCTAGGAGTTGTTGTTTAAAGCTTCTCAGTCTGAATTAGTATTATAGATAATGGTGAAGTATTTGAAACATGATATGGAGCAATATAGCAAGATGATTTGTCCGAGAAATAGTTTTCTTCTGAAGATTATAAGCTTACAAATTCTAGGAAACCTGTATTTGTTCTGAATATCAGTCCAAGTCTGGTTAAAGTCAGATCCACTATAGAATATGTATGGAGCAATAACAGAGAATTTACTACTCAGATAGGAATTTTTCAAATCTCCATTAGATTCCTCAGAGGTTCTTTAGACAGCTTCACAGGTTACATCAGGATTACAACCGATGTTCCTTTAGGGATAGTTTGAATAATTTTATGAAGCTAAGAGAAAAAATAATACAGATATACTAGGGAATACACCGTCGATCGTACATACTAATCGTTCGAGTGACATTTATATTGGAATTAACGCTGAATTTGTCTTAGAAAAGTAACATAAGCGAGAGCCCAGAAAGTAAAGATCCTCAAATAAACTTGGCTAACCCCATAGGCACTTGGGAAATATTTTTCCTTGTGTCAGAATTACTCAAAGAGGCGTTTCAAACATGGCAAAAAACAACGGGAAGGTAAAAGTTAGGCCCGAGAATGTACGTTTCTAGCTAATACTATCCATTTACGTAATGGATGTAAGAGAACTTATATTAGATAACGAGATAACTCAAAATACTTAGCCTTCGTAAAATAGCACATACAATAACATCAGGAACGTTTTTCTACAAAATAATAACCCTGCTAAATGGTATTCACCAAACGTTTCGTTTGTATAGTCCCAGGCATCCTTCAACTTGAATTTATACATACATGAGAGTAATACTCAAAATAAGTCCAATAAAATTAAAAAGAATACATTATTAACATAACAACTGGATTTCAATATTTTTTAAACCCATGAAACAAAGCTTTAATTTTAATTTTTTTTATTGAAAGCTACCAATTTATCAAAAAGGATCCAAAATATTTATAGTATGCTTAAAACTACAATGTGAATACAAAGAACACCCGATACTAATGTAAAATGTTATGTTTATCTAATACATATTGAATTAAATTAATGTAACTGAATTACTACTGTGACAAGGCCAATTGAACACCTTTAATTTATATATTTATACTTTCATTATAAGGTATACAATCACCATATTCCAGGAGGATAACGCGAAGATATGTAAACACTTTGGGAGCTCAATTTTACATGAAAAAATAATTAAACAAAATTTTATCACAATTGGTCCACAAATGTTTAAATGATCACAGAATGAAATATTGCACACACTGAAGATGTGTAAAGACGCAAACAGTATGGGTGGTAAGTGATATGTGAAATCGTTTTAGAAGTTACAGATAATCTCCGTCATACTTGTCGAGTTATGTTCGTAGTACAAAATGGAATAAACTGTTAATGACTGTTTCCTTTCAGGTTCTGAAATTTAATAGAATCGATCTATCGTTTTTTTCTATGTGTATTATGTGTATAATTTAATACCCGTCTTGTGGGAATAAATTCAAATCAGGATTTGTAATAAAATTATATTTAGAAGGACACATTTGGACTACAAGTATTGATTCTAGATATTCATAATTTTTAGTTTAAATTTATTTTACTAATAAAATCCAATTTTAAAGGAAACTGTTCCGTTTTCATTGACTTCATTATTATTAGTTTTTAGAATAAAATTCCATACACGTTTTATTGGACTTTTATCATTGTTCATTGGCAATGTAACGCAGATATAGTAGTCCCCAACACAAAAAAAGTGTCTTAGATCCCAACCTGTTTTGATGTAGAGAGTTTCTCCTAAATTATTTGAGATAGAAGTTTCTGAGATAGGTTTTAATACAATTTGTCCTGCTCATTTTAATATATAACACTCTTTTAAAGTAACAAACTCAGATTTACCTTGTATGTAATTATTTATTGTTGTAATTACTTACTATGAGACTCATGGTCTGGAGAACTACTGCATGTAATACAGACCGCCTATCTTTTTGGTACAAGCGTTATTACGCAGTAAAATGACTTATGACAGCTGAAATAATATATATAGATATATATATATATATATATATATATAATATATATAACTTCTCTTGGACCACATAGTCGAAGGAAACTTCAGTGAAGCCTTTCACTGAACAAATAGTCTGATTTACCTTGTAGTGTATAGCCATTAACCAATAATCTGAAAATCTATAACCCGATGATTGCCTTAGCATATACCATTAGCTCAATCTATCAGTTCTTCCTCACTAACTTAACAGCTACCCTACGCACGACACATATATTAACTTAGAACCTACCTGTACACTCATAGTATTATCATTGTGCAATTTATAGGTGTATGGGTGCTATTGTTGAGAGGGTAGAGGAAGTACGAGTTTCTTGATAGTAAAAACCAGAGACAATACTCGAGTTCTCCCTCACTAACCTAACAGCTACCATACGCACGACACAATACGGGGTGTCTATAAAAGAACTCCGGGGTTTTATGACAAAATATTTTAATAAAGTAAAAAACGTACATACATGTTTTATACATGATTAGAAAGCTTACATTTTCAAGATTTTTTAACAACTTAGTAAAGTTCAATGTGAGCTCCGTTAGTGGCACGGCACACATCGAAACGGTATTCTACCTCTTCCCATGTCCTGGCGAGCATGTCTGGGGGAACGGACGCCACGCAATTCACTATTAGTTCCCTGAGATGGCGAACATTTCGAATTTTCTCCGCATAAACAAGATTCTTGATATGCCCCCAGAAGAAAAAGTCCACGGAGTCATATCAGGGCTCCTTGGTGGCCATGGAATAGGTCCTTCCCTTCCAATCCACCTGTTACCGAAACGAGCGTCCAGTGACTCACGCACACGCAAACTGAAGTGTGGCGGCGCCCCATCTTGTTGGAAGTAAACTAAACCTTTCTCCGCCTCAATGTCATCCAACTGAGGATAAACATACTCCTCTAACATGTCACAATAGGCATCACCATTGATATTCCTTTCGGCAAAAATGAAGGGACCTATGACTCTGTCATGCATAAGAGCACACCAAACATTCACTTTGGGCGTGTCACGTTCGTACTCAATAAACTCATGGGGCGGCTGTGAACCCCAAATTCTGCAATTATGCCTGTTTAGAGTTCCGTTCACATAAAAAGTAGCTTCATCACTAAAAACCACACTTTAAAAAAAATCATTATCTTCATCAATTTTAGCCAGCATGGAAACAGAAAAGTCGAATCTCTTAACCTTGTCTGCCGGTTTGATATGGTGTAAAAGTTGAATCTTATAGGCAGTTAAACGAAGTCTTTTATGAATTACTTTATGGACTGTTGATCTTGGTAACCCCAATTCCAGACTGCGTCTTGTTACCGATTTCTTAGGGCTTCGAGTGCATGAAGCTCGGATTCTGTCTACATTCTCTTGAGACACACGCGGCCTACCCGGCGACTTTTGCTTCAAAACACTTCCTGTTTCCTTGAACGCACTTAACCACT
>NW_025789138.1:0-8809 GCF_021130785.1 Homalodisca vitripennis
CTTTAATTCAATGTTTTGATCTACGAATGGGTGAATGTTTGTAGGGAGTGGCTAGGGAATAACCTGTAATCAAAAATTATTATAATATTAAAAGTTGGTGCTCCGGCTCTTCTCTCACTAAGTATACAATGTGTGTCATTATTGAAATAATTATTAATTTCATTACAAAACTAAATTAATACTTACAATAAATATAGCTTATTGTGTTCCAAATTAGATATGGAACAATCATATCTTGGGCGCCTGACTAAATCAAGTGTCCACCCATAGTTTAGTCTTTCCTTTTTTGCATTTAAAATTAGAATCAATAGCACCATTACCATAATAAACAAAATTTTGTAAAGACATTGGGAAAATAATAGTAGAAAAATCAAATATAAAATAGAGGTACGAATATATTATATAAGCAAACAACTCAGAACAAATGTGATGAATATTTTAAGCAGTTTACCCAGTTTCAGAACTCTTGATACCTATTCCGTGTTAAATTTTGTTCAGTTTAGAAAATAAAAATATTTTACGACAATAATATTAGGGTTCCTAATATTTTTCTTAAAACATTTTTGTATTGGGTGTGGTGGGAAAAAAGGTTTTGGTGTTATATATGTTTTTAATTGCTCCTGAGCAAGTTTTTTTCGCTGCTTAATTTTGGATCATAAGAAAATGGAGTGCCTTAGTATGAGGTATGTGTAATTGTTTTAGTGCCAGAATATTTTAAAAAATGTTAGTTACTTCTTTTATTTCGTGGTTATGTTTTTCACAGCGTTTCTCCGCCACCGTTCCCTACAGGGTTTTTTATTTTTTTCAGTATTACCCTGGATACTTAAAAATTTTTGTGTATTCATGGTTTTCTTGTCCACCGTCCCTCTAAGAAATCTTTTTATTTTAACATATAAGTTTTAACCCTCAAAAATGAAAATAAGCATATATAATAAATGTATTTAACATATTAACCAACAATGTCAAAAGTGTGTATTGTAAAGGATCCTAAGTAAAAATTGACAATGGCTATTTTCTGTTCTGAAAAGATGGCCCTACAGTTGTTACAGAGAAAGTCCTATCTGTCAATAAATTACTCATTACCTATATATCTAAAATTCGAAAAGGTGTTAAATGAAAATACACTTACTGTTCTGATCAAGTTGTAATGAGCTTATTACGCTAATGTTCGACTACTAGTTTCATTATCCTTAGCAGGGAATCAATTAGGATCAACAAAGCCACTGAACATGGTCAATAACAATCAAGACTGTGTAATTATATCTGAATGATTTTCAAAATGAAATTAGGTAATATATTCAAACCGTAATATTGTGCACTGATGTCTCTATCACAGGCAGTCTAGTGATATATTTAAGCTCTTTCACTCTATACAACACTAACATGATTAAAAGTAACAAAAACTCGAATTTATGAATATATTAAATTGTATTATGTTTTACATAACGTACTTTTTACATTGCATTTATTTTTTAGTTTGTCTTGTTTATTGTAAACTTACATTTCTAATTGTTCATAAACTGGCTCTTAATTTAATTTAGGACAGTTTGATATCTGTGAAAAATATTAGTTGGCATTAGAAACAATGCAAAACGTTAGATACATTACATCCATTAGGAGCCGAAAATTTCATACAATTTTGCTTTTATCAAATTAAAATTGTTTAGTTTTTCAAACAAGAGTGATTTTTTTAAGGAAGGGTTTGAAGATAAAATTAAGCAATTATAGATAATGTTGTCTCTCATTTATGGATTGTAATGATTAATTAATTATGGAACTATAGTATATTAATTAAATAAATAATATTAGTGGAGTAACAAGACAGTTGGTACCCTGTATGTCAGTACAATAATTTAGTTTTATGTGGTTTCACGTGTGGCAATATGTTTTGCAAGTTGTATGACGTAGAGGGTGAGCTGATTCTAATAAATGGCTCTGGTTGGTCGGCTGGCATCATACCACCTCACCTGATGCTCGTGTCCAATCCCACGCCTCAGCCCCTGCTACCTTTGTATTGCCCCAGTCCTCCCCAGACCATAAAAAGATGCGGTCGGTTCGGCCAGTGCGTTAACTTTCAAACATGTGTTTAATTTACCAGCCCGGTTACCTCTAGGCTATGATCCGACCACCACCGTAATGTCGAATCTCGACATTACAAACTGGCGACGAGGCAGTTTAAAGAAACGCGCAGCAAGAAGACATTGATCATTCGGGAGTGCAAAGATGTCGGTGTAGACAGGTGCACGGACGCTTCAGTGTAGTAAGGTACACAAGTGCGGTGTAGGAAGGTACACACAACAATTGATTCGCATCAATTTCAGTGCAAACATTAATGTCGGATTGTGTTAGTGAAATCGCGCCTCTTTTCATAGACAGTTTATTTAACGAAGATCCTGAGTTCAACATGGCGACCGAATAATAGGCTCGTTGGGACCCTATGACAGTGCGGAGGAATCTTGGTCATCTTATGTCGAAAGGTTCGAACTTTTCATAGATTGCAATGACATTAAAGCTGAAAAGAAAGTGAGTACTTTGTTAACAGTCATAGGTGTTAAAACGTATAATTTGTTAAAGGATTTGTGTACGCCGAACAAGCCTAGTTCTAAGACATTCAAGGACATTGTGCAAATTCTACAAGATCATGTCAGTCCTAAACCGTCGTTCATTGCGGAACGGTACAAATTTAGTTTACGCAACCAACATGAACATGAAACAGTTGGTGAATACGTTGTGCAACTAAAAAAACTATCAACGTACTGTGAATTTCAAGACAAGTTGCCGGACTATTTGCGAGATCGCCTGGTAAGCGGTCTGCGGAGTGATACTATCAAGAAACGCCTGATTGGAGAAGTAGACTTAACCTTCGACAAAGCGATGCAGCTGGCCCTGTCCCTGGAGGCGGCGGAGCGGCAGACGACGTCCATGGCTTATACCAGCAACATGGCGGCAGGGATGAAGATGCAGCAGTTCAGACCATCTCCACATCAACATCAACATCAGAGGAAACGTTTCCAGCCTAGGAGGGAGGAGAATGTGTCAAGTGATAAAATGTGTTGGTGTTGTGGCAAAGGTGGCCACGTCACAAATGTGTGCAGGTATAGAAATTACAAATGTAATTTTTTGTAGTAAGATGGGTCATCTGGAGAAAGTGTGTAAATCAAAATTAGGCCTAAATTCAGGTAAATCAACCACTTCAAATTTTAATAGTAATAAGAAGTTTCCCCAGCACAAAGGCAAAGGAAAAAAGCAGAATTTTCAATATAAGCAACATTATGTATCAGAAAGTACACCTAACCCTAGTCAAATTACTGCAAATGTAAACTATGCACAATGTAGGCCTAATGTAAATGATGAAGTTTATGATTTAAGTAACTTGTTTTCTATACAAGATAGGCCTAACGAGTTTGTAAGCCTAGGAAGATTAAATCATGTGAGAGTTGATCCGATCAAGGTTAACCTCAAATTGGAACATAGGTTAGTAGTTTTCGAGGTTGATAGCGGAGCTTGTGTCAGTGTTGTCTCTGAGAATTTTTATAAGGCTAATCTTAATCACATTCCGCTAAAGAGTACCAGTCTAATTTTAAGTTCCTACACGAGTGAGCAAATTCAACCCTTGGGTAAGTTATTAGTAAATGTTGGGTACAACAATGTTAATAAAGCTCTAGAACTCTATGTAATTGCAAAAGGTGCAAACCCGCTTATGGGGAGAGATTGGATCAGGGATTTACAAGTATCAGTAACCATACCTCTTAATGTAAACAGTCTAGTAGGACAGTATAAGGAAAACAATGTACATGTAAACAAACCACCTACCTATCGATAGGCCCAGTTCCGACAATGATATTGTCATGAGTTTGTACCAAGAATTTCCAAATGTGTTTACTGAAAGCTTAGGTTGTTATACAGGAGACCCAGTTAAGCTTAATCTTAAACCAGAGGTAAAACCAAAGTATTTTAAACCAAGACCAATGCCGTTTTCACTAAAATGTAAAGTGGACAAGGAACTAGATAGGCTAGTTGAGAATGAAATTTTGACACCTGTAGACAGTAGTGAATGGGGTACACCTATTGTCCCTATCTTAAAGAAAAATGGACAGTTACGCATATGTGGTGATTTTAAGGTATCTCTTAACCAATACTTGGAAATAGACAGATATCCAGTACCTAGAATAGAAGAGTTGTTCACCTCTTTACAGAAAGGAGTAACCTTTTCTAAATTAGATTTATCTAATGCTTATCAACAAGTCAGACTGGATGACAGTTCTAAGAGGTTATGTACCATCAGTACACACCGTGGTTTGTTTGTTTACAATCGTATTCCGTATGGAATATCTTCTGCACCTGGTATTTTTCAACGTATCATGGAACAGCTATTGGCAGGTATTGAAGGAATATCATGTTTTTTGGATGACATTCTGATATACTGGTAAAAATCAAGCTGAACACTTAGCCAGGTTAAAAGCTGTTTGTCACAGGTTAAGTGAAAATTGGTTTGACCAGTGAGCAAGGATAAATGTCAATTTTTTTGTCCATCCATTGAATATCTTGGTCATGTGCTGAGCAATGGAAGGTCTTAGCACCTCTCCAGCTAAAGTTGAAGCAGTCTCAAAGGCACCTGTGCCTACTAATGTTCACTCAGCTCAAGGGTTTTTTGTAGGAATTAGTTAGGCTATTACTACCAAGTTTGTGCCTAACCTGGCCACTCCTGGCAACTCCAATGTATCAGTTACTAAGGAAAGACACACCCTTTGCATGGAACGCAGCCTGTAAAAAATCTTTTGATGTAATTAAGGCAAAAATTAATTTCAGCCTCCTATATTAGCCTCATTACAATCCTGATTTACCTTTAAAGTTGTACACAGACAGTAGGTTATATGGGTTGGGCTGTGTACTAACTCAAATCCAAAGTGATAACAGTGAAAAAAACCTAATTTGTTTTGCATCAAAGTCGTAAAACTCAGCAGAGCTCAAGTATTCTTGTCATTGATAAGGAAGCCACTCGCAATAGTGTTGGGAATTAAGAAGTTTCAACCAATACTTGTTTTGGCAGATGGTTTACTCTCGTCACAGATTCTTAAGCCTTTGATATCTGTGTTTGGTCCCAAGAAAGGATTACCAGCGTATGCAGCTAGTAGGCTACAACGCTTTGCCCTTGTTTTTATCTGCTTATGACTTTGATATTTGAATACATCCGTTCCAAAAGCATAACGGGACATGCGGGACGGTTTGTCAAGGAAAAACTATCCTTTAAATGTAAATGACTTAAGACAAAACCTAGAGGAACCAGATCAAGTAAGCTACATAGGTTACTTATTTACCAATATAGTGAGGAAATGTGAAAGACCCCTTAACTTTAAAGATGTTAAGCGAGAAACCCGTATTAGATCCTGAATTAAGTAGTTATTAATTGTTCGTAGCATTATAGGCTATTTATAAGCTATTTCTAAGATTAAGTTTTAATTTTAGTTTGCCATGGTTGGCCAGAGAAGGTAATTAGTGGAACTTAGTGCTTATGCGCAAAGAAATAAATGGAGTTAACTACTAGAACAAGAAATCTTGGATGTATGGTCATAGAGTTGTAGTACCGGGAAAGTGTAAGGAAAACCAAATGTTGAAATGAATTGCACACAGGTCTTCTGTTGGTATTGTAAAGATGAAGTCCATTGCTCGTGTTTTTATGTATTGGCCAGGAATAGATAGAGGATATTGTGTGTCTAGCAAGCAGTTGTAAACCATGTTCAAAGAGGAAAGGCAAACAATCCAATCAAAAAGTTTATTGCATGTTGTGGGAGTATCCCGAACATCCATGGCATAACGGATCCATTTGGATTTTCATGGTTCATTCAATTCTAAATTAATATTTTAGTAATAATTGATGCACACAGTAAATGGCTCGAAGTCGAGGAAGTTACTTCATACCTCCGCTAAACAAACCAATAAACAAGTTGAGACCTATGTTTGACGAGGTACGGTATACCATCAAACATATTGCTGTATCAGATACTGGCCCACCTTTCATTTCATTTGAATTTAGCCAATTTCTGAAGTCAAATGGAATTCGGCATACTTTCACACCACCTGTACCACCCAGCCAGTAATGGTCAAGCGGGAAAATTCAGTTAAGACAGTAAAGAAAAGATTGAAATGTGCGTTTAGACTGAGCAAACGACAATTATGAATTAGCTTTATGTAAAATTTTTACTAAGCTTACAGAAATTGTGTACTATTAGTACAACCAGATGAGTCACCAGCAAAACTTATGTTTTAATCGTAAATTTACGAACTAGGACTAGATTTAATCAAACCTAATTTACTGGAAATTGTTACACCGTAACCAAGAAAAAACAAATGTGTAAATTTTTGGGGGAAGCAAAACTCGTGAATTATTGGGTAGGACAGCCAGTACTAATCAGTGATTTTAGAAGTAAGGGGTAATGGACGGAAGGTAGAATTCATATAAAACTAAGTCCTGTATCTTATTTTGTCATACTAGATAATGGTATTATCTGGAAACGTTCATATCAATCTAATCTGCTCAGGAATGCAGACACAGTTAGATTTAAATGACAATGAATTAAATCCTAGAGATATATATTTGCCAAGTACAGTGACGGGAGTAAGAGAATTCCACATTCTTGAAGCTGGTAGTCGACAGTCTATGTCATCCAGCCTGCGTTTATTTTCGCCCAGATCCAGGTAGTAGTTCCGAAATAGCTGGCACCCCTTTGTATCGAGTCGGAGTGTGACACTTGTCACCCCCGCACCGCCGCTGACCTAGTCCTCCAGCTGAGGTTACTACCAGCTGTTCGGTCACAACAAACCACACCTGTCATACGCCGCTGTGCGGCTAGGCAGAGAAAACCAGTAAGCGCAAAACTAAACTTATATTTATTCAAAAATGGATTTTTTATGATATTGTAATGTGAGTGTATTATCTTTTCTGATTTCTATGTATTCGTATCTTGATTAATTGATTGAAATGGGGTTTTATTGAGGATATAATAATTATCCATGTTTTGATATTTTATTTAGGTGTGCTATAGAGGACGTTATGTACTTGATTTCATTATCCGTCAATTCATTTCTACTTGTGTGTAAATTGTGTCCATGAACTTATAATATTTCTTTTATTTACTTGTATTTCATGTTGTATTATCATTCAAACTTTTTAGGGGGAAAGAGTTATAGTATTAATGTAATTAAATAAATAATATTATGTCGGTGTATACAAGAGACAGTTGGTACCCTTGTACTGTACAGTACAAAAAAATTTAGTTTTATGTGGTTTCACGTGTGGCAATATGTTTTGCATAGTTGTTATGACGTAGAGGGTGAGCTGATTCTAATAAATTGCTCTTGGTTGGTCGGATGTGTCATCATACCACCTCACCTGATGCTCGTGTCCTCAAGCCCACCGCCTCAGCCCCTGCTCCCTTTGTATTGCCCCTAGTCCTCCCCAGACCATAAAAAGATGCGGTCGGAGTCGGCCCAGTGTACGGTTAAACTTTCAAACATGTGTTTATTTTACCAGTCCCGGTTACCTCTCTCTAGGTCTATGATCCGACCACCACCGTAGATGTCGAATCTCGGACATTACAGGAACAACAAAAATTATTAAATTTGGGTAGTTTTGTATAGTACACAAACACATAGTTGTATAAATTATTTTGAGACAAGATAACACATTGAGATTTCATTAAAGCCAATTTTTTATCCAACCGAGAGTGACTTGTGACATATTTTAGTCTAATCTATGACGGTGTGTTTTCTTGATTACTCAAGCTCGGTGTTGTTGTGCCCATTATACCCTATATACATGATGTTTTTTTGTAAATATTGTACACCTTACGTAGGTGTTTATTTCTCTGGTATTTTGGTTTAGATATGTCCTAAACTATGATAGCTTCTATGTCTAAGGTAAAGGACCATATTACGATGTATACGATAAGTTTTAAAAAGAAGGTTGTTTTATGTATCCTGACTTTAGTCTGGAAGGATTTGCACAACGCATTACAATAGTGTTGATGAATATTTCCCAGCCAAATTGTGCTCACCCAACAATGAAGCAGCCAAGGGAGACCTTAGCATAATCACTGCTTGTACTGTAAAATATTTTAGTTACGTGAAGATTCGGACAAAGCCATGGTGTTGAAGTCACGATTATTCTCGCGTGTTATAAAAAGCTGTTGATTTAATTCAGCATTGCTGAAACTTCTGTCTGTTTATGATGGGCAGATAAGTCATACTACAATAATGTATGGCTTCATAATAAATAATAACACTGCGTTCCTTGGGAGCGCGGGTGCCAATTTGTCTTTTATAAATACTTATCATAGGCACGCTTGAAATTTGATATAAGAACTTTCCATATGAAATAATTGTATGGTTTTGTCGCAGATAAGAAATGTGAGGTTTAATTTTTAATTGATGTTTGGTTACACAACGTGTAATGTTCTTTCTTAAATCTTACTTTCCTTATCTTGATACACTAAAAGAAGAAAATCAGACACGCAAAAGTTAAATAAGCTTCAGTCTAACCAAAAGAGCAGAATCCAACTTGTTGGAGGGAGCATGACGATTTTTAGAACTTCCTAGGGACCAAAGTCGCCAGAAGGAAAGTTCAATGGCTGGGTTTTCTTTGTTATGTTTTATTGGTAACACAATTGTCGGTACCAATTCATTATGCCAAGCCTTAGGGCTTGTGGCGCGGGGTCCGACGTTTGTTAGTGTGTCGCCTGCTCTGGTACGGGTAGAATAACTTCTGTTTGGGATACTAGACTGAAATACAGTCGAGTGTCATTCGATTGTT
>NW_025789139.1:0-7036 GCF_021130785.1 Homalodisca vitripennis
TTATCATTCATCGTTAGGCCAACAACGCACATGTTAATTGGGTTTTGTATAAGTTTTTTATCAGATTTTCATCTGTTTTGATATTAAAGAACTTTCTTTACACGATCCAATGGGTGATTTAATGAAAGCTGGATTAAGAATTCAATGTTAAATGTATTGTACTCCTGGGTACTCCATGAAAGAACGAATCTTGTAATCTTTGTTCGCAGTTGTTCAGCTCTACTCTAATTTCATCTGTTTGAGCTTTCTACTTGTGGATGGCTGAGACTAATTTTTGTCACTCCCAGAGGTTTTAAGCTGAGATCCTTGAAGATTTGTTTCTTTCTTTAATCACATTGTATAGCCCCCCACAATGTTTAATAAGGATAACCATTTGTTATTGTAAAAATGATCAAATGTTTAATGAGATAAAGTCCAACAATCTGATTCTCTTATGACGAACATTTCCCTAGCTAGTTTTTAATTGGTTAGCTAACAAACACGATGCGCATCCGTTAACAAGATCGGTTGAATTCTAAAGGGTCCAATATTTTGATTACATATCTCCTCTATCCTTTTCGAGTTCTTATATCATCAAATATCAAAGTTTTTCCGTTCAAATAAATTAAAAGTTGATCAAAGAAAATATTAACATATCAACTTTACCCAGAACATTCTGTCAACAGTCCTACAAAAATTCCAGTACACGTTCTGTAACAGATAACGCATAGCATACAATAGCTGTTTTGTAATGATTACGAAAACATGGCGTGGTTGAGAGCATGGTAAATTGTTGCTGTACAAGTTGGTGGCGGAATTTTTTCATCTCACAGAAAATAAGTTCGGCCACATCTGTCAGTAATGTTATTTATGGACTGGTGATTGTGTTTTCTCTTAATCTGACAAACAGACATTTTTTAGTTTTTTCCATACCAGACTTGTTTTACAAGCCTATACAACTATTTTTAAACAACTTAACTGTACATTCCATCTAAAAGTAGATCATGTAATTCCCAAGTTTTATATTATAACCAGTTCAACTTTAGTATTATTCTGCATTAATGTGCACAGTATTCCACATTGCTCTGGACTTTGTATTTACTGAAGTTGCAATAAAACGATTTCATCATATTTTGTAAAAAGAAACTATACACTATATTTTACATAATTCCAAACATGGGGAAATTTTTCTGAGTGGGGGGTTGAGCACCTTAAAGAACTGAAAAGTAGAACCGAAAAAGAGCAACCTTAAACTCGGTACAGAATAGAAGTCAAACATTCTGAAAGCGGTTGTCTAAGGCATACCCATTAGGCCTTACATACTATAAAAAAATAGTATGTACTGTATTATTTATAAATACTAAGTGTACTAACCATGAAAATTAAAAAATGTATAAAAAAGTTCATAAAATGTAAGTGGTTTTTATATTATTTGAAATTGTATTACATTACTTTGTTATACTCCGTGGACACTGTTCTGTAATTGAACAATTGACTAATGTCAGTTATAACCTCTGAGCCAAATCAACAAGGAGGATAAACTTTTATTTTAAGAGAAACTAGCAAAGGAATAAGTGCTTAACTATTTCTAGTTAAGAAAGTGCTTATGAACAGTTCGATGAAGAAATATTGTAAAGAAGGTATTGAGCCCCTCCCTATTCATTACCTTGCAAAGTTGTATGCGCCTTAGAAATGCCAGGATTTGAAATGTTTTTGGACTGGCAAGGACAAAATTCCAGAGCAGAAACTCTTAAAACTGAATGCATTTGCTATTTTTATATTTATCTAACAAAAGCCCCCTACCTCGTAGGTTATTTGGAGGAGTAGATAGATAGACTATAATTCAAAGCAGGAAGTTTTTTCTTGCTAAAATCGTGCAAACTTAATAGAGGAGCGACAGTTTATCTCTACACACAACTTATTTCCTGTACACATAGGCATAGTAGGCCATGTCCTGTATAAAAGTTACACTAAACACGCACATAAGTCATAGTCAATAGAAGTTCACTCCTTGCCAAGGAACCACTTTTGATAATTTAAGATAAAATAACATTGAGTCAGAATCCTAAAGTAAGAGACAACACATTTTCTATAAACAATAAGAGTAATTTTTGCATAATTCCCCAAGATTTCAGTAGTTTGCTATGTGATTTATTAAAAGACATTGAGGTGAATCTTAAAACTCATTGTACTTTCATGGTTATACAGAACATTCAGTAACATCCCAAATACTTTTATCACATTATAATTGTAAATCAAGTGTCCATGAGTTACTTTTAAAATGTGATATATTTGAAATCGTAAACTTTGTTATTTAACATAAATATTTTTTTTTTAACACGAACCATATATAATAGATTACATGCTATAAAAGCACAGGACATCCACAAATTCACTTTTTGTTACTGTAGCAAAAATGACCACTCAATTTCACCTCAATGAGCTATTCTTTCGCATGCAACCTCATCGAAGCCTGTTAGGCGACACGTGGTGTGGCCATCCTCTATTTGATAATAATATTAAGGAGTTGAAGAGAAACAATACTATATTATACTGCTTTTATGAAGTAGACAGTTATGGATTCGTTTATGCTTATTTATGCCTTTAGTTTATTATCGGGTTTATTATTTACGGATTTTAGAGTTTTTTCTTAGTTCTTCCGTAACATTCCTTTTAACTCAAATTTTAAACATTGCTAATATTGGTAAAATGTTGATCTGAAAAACACTCTAGACTTTTGACTGAAAAAACCCAACATTTTATAAAATATTTCAGTTACGCAAAAATTTTATAAACTTTGCATTGTCCGGTAGTCTCCCAATAAATTGTTGTCCAACCAAAAGCAATATTTACTTATTCATGAAACAACGTCGACCATATCGAGGTCAGGTATTTGAACAGCCTGTCAGTTCCCAAGTCTTGTTTATCACACACAGAAACTAACGTCCGTATTTACAAAGTTCATTATATATATATATATATATATATATATAAAATATTTTATTTTCATTATTATTAAAAGTATGTGGTATTGATATATCTATATATATATATATAATAATATACATATATATATATATATATATATATATAATATATTACACATATACATAATTTTAATAAAATATTATCTAAATAATTTCTTAAAAATCGAAAACGTGTTTAGAGGGTTTTGTAATGTTGAATCATTTATATTTGTTAAACTGTCAGAAATTGCTATGTACACATCTTGTTAGAGAAACATTTTGGTATTTCTTGATAACAAGTCAAAGTTGGACAGTAAATTATCGACTTCAGTTGTGAAACTCAACCAAAGGCTCATGTCGGGCAAATGCGATATCTCATTTCATCGAACATTTGTGTTAACGGATTCATAGATCAAGCAAATCAATCAATTATAGACCTCATTGCTTGTCGATCAGTAGTTTGCCCTCTATTTGCAACGCCATATGTTTTTTATTGAACTTGACAGAGAATTTATTGATTAATTCGTTACGCAGTTTCGTAGGTTCTGATCTGTATGAGCACTTCTGGGGACGCGTGAATTAAATTTTCCGACGGTGAGTTTTCTTGTTGAGTTTTGCATTAATGCCGTGATTAAGAAATATTTTTAAAATGGTATATTTTATAGCCAATGTAATTTTACTCTGATCCGAGTATTTTTTTGTCCTTTTTTCCCGTATCCAAGAAAATGTATATTCATACAAAGCTATAAAAAAAGCATTACTTCTGTTAATATACATCTATGATTCAGCTTTCATAACAGTCTTTAAATGCATAGTATAAAGTTGGATTACTTTGTCTTTGTTTCATATCTGCATTAATTAGCAATTACCATATACTTTGCACGCGTTTCATGTTCATGGACCCACTGCTGGTTCGAGAGAAATTATATTTCCGACGATTATGTTGAGTTTGCTTTGTTGCCAACCAATCAAGATAGTACGCCAAAAAGTGTTTTTATGGCAATTGTGATTTTACTTCGTTCTTAGAATTTGGTTTCTTATATTTGACTGTGTCCTTGTTTTCACAATCATATAAAAATGAGGATTATCACATTCAGAGAAGCCCACTTCTGTCGAACGACATTTAAGATGGGTTTCCCATAACAGTATTTAATAACTTTTAAGTCTTTCAATTTATCTTTAAAAAGTTACAATGGTAAACCTAGTCTTCTATACTTATGACTGTATTTACTAATAAAATGGTAAGACAGTTAGCAAGACTGGACAAACAGAAATAACTATTTCTTATCTTTCTTAGGACTGTGGTACATATATATATATATTATTATATATATATATAACACACACATATTATGTATATATATATACACACATATATGTATATACATATTACACACACACACATATATGTATAATATATACACAACATATATGTATAGACTATAGACCACATATGTGTAATATATAACACACATATATATAGTGTAATATATACATATATGTGGGTTGTGATGTATATATATACATATATATTATATATACACACATACTAATGTCATATATATACACACACATATATGTATTATATCTACACACACACATTATATGTATATATATATATTATATACACACATATATATGTATATATAATACACATATGGTGATATATATACACACATATATATGCTATAAATATATACACACATATATGTATATATATATATAATATATATAATATACACCACACAGTATATGTATATATATAATATGATAATGTTGATGAACTCCACATTCTAGGGTTACCTTTATGTTAGAATAATATATTTATATTATATTATATATAATAATATTCCTATTTATAATATTAATAATATATATATATATTATACCCAAACATGGGGTTTTTTGCTACTTTAACGACCAGTGGGACATAGTCCGGTGGGTATTTTTCAACAATAAGAATAGGCCTATAATCAGTTCTTTTGACCGTAAGAATGTCCCATGTAAACTTTCAGTGCATTCGGTTGAATAGGTGCAAGCAAAACTAACAAACAAAGGCACTTCCACATTTCTAATATAATTAGGATATAAAATTAAGTTTTATTTCTAATGTTTTAAAATACATTCTGAAAAGCACCATCTTAAAATCAATAACCCAATACTACATTTTTATTTATTAATTGAACAAGTTTTAACTATTTAAAAAACCAAATTAATATTTTATCGCTATTCTTTATATCGTTTTAATTCATAAAGATATAACAACATATACATCACACTTTCCAAATAAACGTTGTCACTGTGATTCATTATTATACGAGTATTACAATTGTATTTTATTGTGTGGTTACAAAAACAAGTAAATGTATTATTGTTTCTCCACTTGTTCTCAACCACACAAATATACATTAGCCTATTACGAGTCATTTATGAGTAACATAAACCAGATAGTTAATTATACAAAAAATCTCATAGACCACCCTTTATTTATTCAATCCAGCTAATTAAATTATCTATCTAAATGAAGCAAAATTTTAGTCTATTAGCGGTAAAAACAATAAATACACAAATCTCATATTATCTATTAGATATAACAATAACCTAACTTATTTTTAAAGCTAAAATAAACTTTTTAAAAAACACTTTGGCAACCAGAACGTTTTGTTGATATTTTCTACCCGAAGTTTAATAAATTTTATATGTTTTACAAAGCACGCGCAAATATGACGGTTATACCATGAGACGCTTACGGTCAGGCCATGGACGGTATCTAGTGTTTGCTCACATTATTGCTAGTGGATACTGCCCCTTTTACCTTGTCAATGTGCAATTATATATCGGAATTCTGCAGGGATTATTATTTTGTCTTAAATATACATGTTACATATTTTACCTGAATTTAAAATTTAGAGCGATACATCATAAATTATTAATTTACCATTTTCAATCAAATAAGTTAAAGTAAGGTTTGATTTGGGATGGAAGCATTTACATCAGATCATTTACACAGTTCACGTTGATATTTAACATTCATTTTCCAGTGGGAGCGGACGTGAATTGCTTCCTAATCACTGGAATTAGTGACTGTCACTGCAAATTCTTGCTTAAGGCTAGCTTTTTTCATCCCGAATCCTATTTTTATTCTCAATTTTAGTACGTATTGCGTGAACCAATCTGGTTGTCTTTGAATTAAAAGAGCATTATTAAATCCAGCAATCCGTTTTTTCACTGCAATTAATCATGTTTGATAAAAGTAAATTCGGATATAATGTTATAGTTAAAAATATATGTTATTTATGTGTGCGTCCTAGCAACGTACCATGAGAACTAAGTTAGGGAATTGACTAATAATGGATATACCTAAACGGTACATTTTCAAATTTTTATCTGTAGTAAATGTATAAAATATTCCAGTACGAATATAATATATATATATATATATCTATTATATATGAATATATATATACATTGTTTAACGTTTGTTTTTTTAATTGAATACAGTTTTGTATTGGTGATTAAGCAAAATATGAAGACGTCATAGATAAAACCAAGAAACAAACCACTGAATAACCGTCAAAACTTTAGTTTTCAACACAATCGGTTTAAAGTTAAATTTTCAACCCACCAAGTCTGGAAGGACTGGCACAGGCGGTAGTGAACTGTTGAGGATTCATTCTACTGTTACCCTCCATTTCTACTTTATTTAAAAGTATTCCTTATCAGTATTGATTTTCAATTTGGGATTTATTTCAAATTGGGAGTTTTTTACAATTTATTTTACAACAGCATTTTAATGTACTTCAGGGTACAGTCTTTTTTACAGGAGAAGAGGGCATGGTTTTTCTCCTAATTAAAAAATGATGATGAAATAATTAAAATTTTTTCTTTTTTTAAAAATTTTGAGATCACATAAGATTAAAAACCCAACCCAAAAATACCAGTAATTTATTTCGTTGAATGTCCAAATTTAAAATTTTAAATTTTGAATGACAATTTTGCCCAAAAAAAAATTTCAGTAAACCGTAAAAATTTCACATTTTGTGAGTTCAGTTGATAAATATGACTTAATACAAACAGGTACATGTCACTCT
>NW_025789140.1:0-7773 GCF_021130785.1 Homalodisca vitripennis
TTTTGTTTGAAATTTTTTCTAATAGGTAACCAAAAAAATTTTTTTCATTTAAAAGGATTTCTTTTTTAAACTTTCGCTGAAAATTTTTTTTAGCAAATTTTGAAAAAAGATTTTTCTATTTTTACTATCGCCATTTTAAATTCAAAAAAATTTTTTTAATTTCTTTACAAAAGTAACACTTTTTCTCTTCTAAATTTAAATTTTTCATTTTATCAATAATTCCTTACAAAAATCTTTTTCTTTCTTTCTTGACATTTTGTACATTTCTTTTGAGACCCATTTTATATAAAAAAATTATTACAATGAAAATTTAAAAACTCTTTTTTATATATTTTGTTTGAAAATGTTTTTGTAATTATTTAACCATTTTATGTTTTCACATTCACTTTGATATTTCATAATATAATCTATTGATTCTTCTTTACACAAATCTTTAAAAAATGAGTCTTTTTTATCTCTACTATAGTGATCACTATTAAATCTAAATTTTTTTAGTTTCTTTATTTTTAAACATTCTTTATCTCCAAAAATTTAATTTTTTCTATTTTATCATAAATTCTTTATGATTTCCCTTTCACAATCTTTCAATTATAACATTCCATCTTTCCTTTTTTTAAATCTTTAAAAAAATTCTTTTAAAATTTTTAAAAATTCTTTGCACTTTGTACATTTCTTTTGTGCCCATTTATATATAGAAAATTTTATTACGTTTTGACTTCTTCAATTCATATTCAAAAAAATTTCCGGTTATTTCTTCATTTTTTTAAATCTTTTATACTAAAATTTTTCGGATCTGTTTTTATTAATTTGATAAATCACAAAGATTTCTCTTGACCAATTGTTCTTAATTTTTTCGAAAATTTTTGTTTTTTACTAACAATTTTTACATGATCTTACTTTAAATTTATTTTTCGTGGAATTTGGGGGAAAAATACTTGAAAAGGGTCTCTAATAACCCTTTTCTGCACCCTTATCTAGTTTTTTGGGTTTACATTTTGATTTTCGGGAACTGTATCTTTAAAAATTGTTTACATTTTTTAAGAATATCGATCCATTTAAATTTTTTTTTTAACTCAAAAATTCTTTCATTCTCTCATTTTGAGTTTGTTAATTCCTCTACAATATTTGATTTTTTCGTTTTCAGTATGATAAATTTAATGTTTATTTCCCAAAACTCTTTAAAATTCTTTTTTTTAAATCAAAACCCCTTACTGTTAAGTAGGTTAGGGGGGTTGTTTTTTATCCTTAGGATCTTTTACTTATCTTCGAAAGTTTTTGAAATATCCTTCCCTTTTTTTTCTTTGATACTCTTGACCAACATATTTTAAAAGTACAATAACATTTAACTATACTTAAATCCATCATTTTGATCTGAATTTTAGACATTATAATAAATCGCGCCCATAAATCGTAATTCCTAATGTTAAAATTTTTCTTTTTTAAATTTTTTTTGTACTGGTGCATGAATTTCTGGGCTTCAACTCTTCTCACTTTAGTCTTCAATTCTTGCTTAACGGGTTTTGGATTTGTTCTTTATAAACTTATTTGTTTGTCTTAATTTTGAAAAATTTTGCAGCAATTCTATAAAATCCATTTTGAGTTTAAACGATTTTTGAATCTATTTTTTTTCGTTTTTTTTTTACACTTGTGACATGAATTAAATCACTTCCATTTAATATCAAAGTTTCCAATTTATTTAATTCTCTAATTATCAGATTTATAGCCATCGGTATGTATCGATCTTATTTTGGGACAATTTCTTATCATCTTTTGCGTTCAGTGCCAGCTTTTTATGGTAACATGTACAACTCATGTTTTACTTTTAAAAGACTGCATCTCCCTAAATTTTTCTTTATCTTGAACAAACATTCTTCAATTTTTGTTTTTATTTTTTTTTTTTCAACCTTCTCTTAAATTTCCCTTTTCACCTAACTGGGTTTTTATCTAGATATTTTTCGAGTACATCTTAGACCTTAAAACCCCAAAATTCTTCTAAAAATTCGATTTAACTCATCTTTGAATTTTCCCCTTACCTTCTATTTTTTAGTGAAACTTCATGTCTTTTGGATAACACTTTTTCAAATCATCTTATTTTTTTTAAAAATTTTTTTTAAAAGGGGCTCGTTTCAATTTAGAAAAAAACTGTCTGTATCCAGAAAAACAGATTCAAATCTGGATCAAACCTCTTTAATTTTATCGTAATAAAACTGTACATTAGCAATTTTGAGAGGTCAAATGAAAAACCTATTAAATCGGGTTTTTAAATTTAACCTTTTGTTTGTACATGTGACTCGCTATACATTTTCGTCAAAGATTTTAAAGCATTTAAATTTGTTTTCTTAGCTTTTTCATTGAAAATTCTTCATTTCCAAGCTTAAAATTTACATCTTTTCCACTTTTCCAAAAATTTTTTCCAAAAACTGGTTTTATCGCTTATAAAAGTCCTTTTCAAAGTCGCTTGTAGCTTTGGTTCTCATTTTTGTTAAAATCATGTATTCTTTCAAAAAAGGCTTCTGATCGAAAGCAATAATTCTATTCACATGTTTCAAAATATACCTTGTTCCCAAAAAGAACTTCAAATTTTCCCAATAACAACATTCAGTTTTATCCATAATTGTGCAAAGTTTGTTTTTAAAAAGTTTCTGGGGCAAGAGTAAATCCTTTGATTTGGTAAATTTTGTTGGATTTTCCAAGATCGCTTGAGAATTACCAAATCTTCGTGCCGTTTTCCAAAATTGTTTCTTGTCATTCTGCTGTTGTATACGTTTTAGACCCCCACTTGATTTGTTTTTGGTAAATTTTGCATAAGTCCATACCCATAAAGGTTTTTTGCACGAGTACAACAAATATTTTTGGGCTTTGTCTTTTTAAAACTTTTTAAAATTTGTTATTTGCTTTACATTCGTTTAATACACTGAAAAAACCCCGCAATACCTTTTTCATCATCAAATACATATTTTAAACACAATTAATTGTAATTTATCTTTGTTAATTTTAACATCATCCCATGCAAGACTGGGAGCTGTTAATAGTGTGCTGGATCAAGCTTAACAATTTAAACAAATATTCCTAAAATTTTTAAAGATATCAGCAAACAAAAAACATCTTGGAATTTTACAATCAGAGTAAAATTTTCCCAGATTTTTTTTCTTTTAATTTGTTCCAAACATTTAAGTAGTGTTTAAAATCTTTCTCAGATATGCTCTCATCTGTCAAAAGTGAATAGAAATCTTGAATTCTCAATTCTTCTGTGTAATCAAGTTTTTCAATACTGTCGATAAATTCATAGGGAAATATTCCTTTTCCAGATAGAATTTTAAAATCTCGTCGTCGTCATTTGGCTGTCTTTCTATTATCTCATTCAGTCCATCTTGTATAAAATGATTTGTATGTTTGAAGTCTTCTCTCTTTAGATTTTTAGCTAACTTTTCTATAGACGAGGCCATGAATCTGAACGTGTCTACAAACGAAAACTTGATGAACTTTCTTGGCTTATCACCTTCGAATTCATAGCCATATCCTGAATTTACTGAATAATTTATATATTTTTCATCGGTGTTTGCAATCAAATCAACATTTCCATATTGTGGCAGAAAACGGGAATATTCTGAGGAAATTTCAAATTTAGATTGCAACATGCATGAGCTGCGCCTCGAAACTTGCCGGTTAAAATGACAATGATCTCTCACTTTATTATAACTCTTATCTTTCCAACTATCAGGAGAAAAAACCCATACTGAATTGACCCAACATCATAAGCAGACCATTCACAGATATGACAAACGTTTGAATTTTGATACGAAATTTCTTCTTCTTCTGTCAATTTCATAGGTTTCATGTTCTTAGAATTATATTTTTTTGCTATGTATTTCGATAATTTATTGAGTTCTTCAAACAATTTTGTCGGGACGTTTTTCAAATCTTCTTCATTTTTGGCACGATAACATATCGGTTTGTAACATGCGATTGGTCACATTCGACACTAAATATAGAGTAAAACTCTATATTTAGAGTTTTACACATTCATGAGGAATGTGCCTCTGAATCTTGGTTGTAGTCGATCTTTGTGGATTGTTCTTGCATGTCGGAATTTTTTCTAATATGCTCTCAAAGTCCATATAAATTACGTACGGATGGTTAAATTTCTTTTGATAATTAGTAAATTTAGTTGTTTGACCTGGAAATGGCATAATTGGCTTACAAACTTCTGATTTTTACAAATTTCTAAATGATCTGTTAAATCTCCAGATTTGTAAAAATGGCTTTAAACATCTTCTACACAAAAATTTTCTTTCTTTATGTTTAGACAACTGCGAAGAAACAAGCTTATTTAAATCGGTTATCAAAACATAATGAGATTTATCATCTTGTTTAACATACAATAAATCAATGTTTGTTTCAGCGTCATATTTTTCAGAAATTTGTAACGGAACAATGTTAATATTTTCATCAAAACTGTAGACATTGATAGACATTGTTGGATACTTATACTTGGAATTGTAGCTTCGTTTTTTCAAATATTTGTATATCTTTCAGAGACATTGGATACTCAAAACCTGAAAATATTTCGTCATTCACAAATTTTTTCGTATTGCTTTACACATTCACAGTCTCTTTCTGGTTTTTCAATAGCACATCTTATTGAGTAAATAAAGCAAAAATCATCTCTATTTTTTATATTTATACAAGCTTTTTTATCTTTGATATTCTTTGGTAAATCGATGTATGATCCTGCATTCATCATTTCGTGTTTGTTAAGGCTCAAAACTAGTTGTTTACAACTTTTAAATGTCCATCCGGAACCTTTATTTGGATTATTCGTTTGTTCTCGATGTGTTAATTTATTAAATTGCTTAGTAATAAAGTCGTTTACGTCAAAGATTTTGTCTGCTTTGATAGTAAAATACATTAGACATGTTTGCGGTTCACCATTCACTAAAGTTCGTTCGTATTCACATTCCAAAGAGAGATAGCCCTTCATATTTTTAACGTTCTCTTGAAATTTTTCTATTAAACTTTTAATTTCTGGCCTCATAATTGATAGATATTTGTAAATTGACATGGAATTGTCGTTTAAATTCGTTAAAATGTATTGCTTGAAAAGACCATGGATAGAGGATAAAAATTCGACATCAATGATATTTTCAGATTTGTATTTTATCTATTTCTTCGATCATTTCAGACTTAGTTTTATCGTTAGTACCGATAGCCAACTTTTCAGCTATTGAATGAAGTTTTATCATCATTAAATAGGTCGAGATTTTTCTTTTCAACTTTGAAATTTCTCTTTAATTCACGTAATTTCTCAATATTAAACATGTTTTCGTGATCGGCAATTTTATTTTCTCTAGCCCACTGTCTTAAATAATTTAGTTCATTATTGTAAATTTGCTTGTTTTTTTCATGACTTTTAGAATTATAATGGCGATCATAGTTTTTTCTTAAAATTTCTATTTTGCAGAACGGACATGATATTTTATCGCGCTCCATTTAGATAGAAAAATTTATTTAACTAAATGGTGCTTGTAAACCAACGATTGCGCCTCTCACGGCGTGATATCACTACGGATATGACGCAGGCGAAGCGATTATCGTGATGGTCGGTCTGTAGTAGCACACCTCGACTGTCATTGATACACACAGCGCAATCTTTCGGAACTAAAATGTCGGTAATGCAGATTTGCTTTTAAGAATAAAAATTGTGTTCCCGTTTACTATTATAACATTTTCTTTTTCAAAATGTTAGATAATTTTACCTATTTTAAATATGCGTACATTTTGTTACTTGTAATTTTTCAAATTATATTTTAAATTAATTTCTTAAATTTTTACTTCTCGATTGGATGTTGTATTGTGTTGCTGAGTATATATGTCCGCGAATTCGGTTTGGTCGGTTAGGAAGTTTACTTCTGAACTGTTTCAATGCGAGTGGCCATAGCGGAGAAACACCAAGTTCAGAAGTATTCAGATCGTATTCCGGAACCATTTCTCTTCCGTATCTCGCTCTTCTCTCTCTCTCTAGCCTGAATATAGATCCTAGCCTATAAACGGCAGAAGTGATCGTGTCATAGGCATAAAAAGAGAGGGAGAGAGAAAGAGACAGAGGGAGGAGAAAAGGGGGTCGACCGAGAAATGGTTTTGCACTTTTTGACTTTGAATTTTTTTCTATTTAAATGGAGTTCTTGAAGGAGTTAAATGATATTGGAGAATGTAAGTTTAAAGAGTATAAGAAGTTAAATGAATTGGAAGAAAGGAAGAAACATAGAATCTTGAATTTGGAGAAAATGAAAGATAAATTCGGGTTTACATAATTGCCGAGTTGGAAGATTGTAAAGTACACTTGCCGAACAGATTTTTGACTGTTTTGGATGAGAAAAAGATTAAAGAATTAAACAAAATGAAAAATTACACTTGATTGTTACTGGAAAGAAGATATAAAAGATAAAGAAATTATAACAATTAACTTTGTAGAATAAAGTCTTAACTCTAAAACTTGCAGTCCCTCCCCACGTCATAGTACTGTTTTGATAACCATAGTTGGTGTCTTTCTTCATAGGAATCACATGGAATATTATCTACAGTAATACCTTTTGTTTCACACAAAATGTGGCTATATTCTATAAGAAAAATTCTATAATGCTCTTTAATGAATTGTGTTGATAAATCTTGATACTCACAAAAATTCCTAAGAAATTCATCAATTAAGTCTTGATTATCTTGAAAGAACGTATAATATGGGAAAAATGTCATAAAAAAACGATGAAAACTCTCTGTTTGTTTATTTTTTACTTTCTTTTCAATATCTTTCGTAATTATATTAAATATGTAATCCCTTACTTTTTTAGTTTTTTGCCGATAGTAAAACACTCCATTAGACGTTTTTTCTGCAAAAGACTTTACAAGTTCTTTGAATTCTGTATCATTTAAGGAAAGTATCAACTGTTCTTTAAAATGTTTTGGTAATTCGTTGAACTCGTTAAAATTGTCTTTCTTTGTAAGTTTTTGAAATGCTAGAAACTGAAGAGAGCTTGGTGAGTTCATGTTGTTTATTTAGTAGAAAAGTTTTTTATTAAAGTATGTTTTTAGTAAAAATGTTTTAAATTGATTAAATTTTATTAAGATTTCGAAGATTTTTCCTTTATTTCGTAGCAGATTTTGACAACATTTTACAAAGCACAGCTTAAGAAGTAGAAGCTCAGATTCGGTTAATTTTTCATTCCACAGAGTAGATAGTAATGTACCGATCGCTTTTGGAGACGAACGACTGGTAGATTCGGTTAATTTTTCATTGAGATTTGCTGTGTTTTTTCTCAGCTTCCTTTATGGTACATTGAACAGTAATTTACATTGCTTTTTGGTCGGCTCCGAAAGGGCCAGGAACCCCATATTACTATCTACTTTTATACATATATAAGATCAACAATAATTAGTTAACCCTTTTTGCCATTGAGAAGCAGATGTCCATGCGTAACCCTAAAAAAATGAGTGGCAATATGAATATCGATACAAAGAATAAATAAGAACACAAGCTAAATATTTATTATATTGCATCCCTAATATATACATAACAAACTTGAAGGTAGGGGGTAACATGGCTTATAACATTTCCTACACTTTTGTAATGAACAATTTATTGTATCTAAATAAATTATTGATATATTAGCTATCACAAAATCAATCTACTTCTATCGACTGAGGTGGAAAATGGATGGATCATCCACCTTTTCGAGCAAGAGCTTCAAGTCTCTACCCCTTTTAGCTACTGAGCTGAAA
>NW_025789141.1:0-7790 GCF_021130785.1 Homalodisca vitripennis
CTTGTTTTATTTCTGATTTTTCACTTGTTTTTCTTTTACTGTTCTATTTATAATAATTGGAGGACTTGTATATATATAAGAAGAATTGCATCTAATTAAAAAATTAAATGTTAAATATAAAATATAACATTTATATTTATAATTTTAATTACGATGACTGACGAAATAATAAAATGAAAATCAAGTAGTAGAAAAATTAAACTTATCAGAACAAAAGATAAGCAGAAAAGAAATCTACAACGCCGGATCATTACTACGAGATTGTTAATTGCCACGAAACTTGCTTGACTATGAGTATTGGCTACCAACGAAACCTGTGGACAGTGCACAAGCGATTTTGTCTTTTGGTCTGAGGTAAGCCAATATGCCAAATGGAAATCACCTCATATATACCGGAAGTGGTAGTTTAACTCAGTATGAAAAAGGTGTTTCGTTATGATTATTTTATTGCAACATTGTTTATTAATAGCTATTTCACTCTGTCTAAAAACCATCCTTTTCCATCTAGTAAAAAACACCTGAAATGTTGTTGTAGGGAGTCGTTTGGAGGGATCCGCTGGACTCCTGGGGATGATACAGTCAGCAGCTTGAGCAAACTGTCATGTGATTGGTCGCTGCGAGTACTATAAGACTTGCACCTCTGCTGGTCCAGCTGTTTGATCAGGCCTGCTCCGCGTGTAACCAGGAGCCTCAATGTTCATCCCCTGCTCCTCCCCAACTTGACATAAACATACAAGAAGGTAACGGTACAAAACTTTCCATACTTACGATTCGTTAAAAGAGTGATCGTTTCGTGTTTATTTTGTTTTCAGTGAAAAGACGTAAGAGGCCTTAGTTTCTTGTTGCAAAAAATATTAAAAATTGCTTTCCACGAAAACGAAAAATGTCAACAAAATAATTACATTGTTTTTGATATTTGGTGGTTCTTTCATCCACAAAATTTGATATTTGGGCCATAACAATTCTGAAATGGTGGTGAGTATTTGGGACTTAAAATAATCAAGATATGATTAAAAATTTGCAATTTAATCATATTTAATCAAGGGACGTCTGTCCTAAATGGGGACAGGTGGGCTTAACTCAACCCACCAAGCAATGAAGGTAGTAATCTGTATTGAAATCAGCTGCTATGTGAAAACGCTCACATCACTGATGTATACAAATTTTAAAACATATATCTTGTAAGTGACCATAAATTTGGCACCTTGGTGGCTTAAATCACTACCAAAAATGTCCTAAAATAATGAAATTTTTGAATTTTCACCGCCCTCAAAAGAAATTTAGAAATAGCTGACCAGTTTTATGATGCATGATAGTGACCAAAACTAAAGCATCTAGCTTGAATCTAACGAAATCACTACTATAAGTGATTTACAAAAAAATGTCCAAGTGATTTTTAGTCCTGTCTCATATTAATCTAACTGCAAAATGTGATTGGTTTAAGGTTGAAATTTCAGTAATTTTCACAGTAAAAATTCAGTCCAAGCCTGCCAGTGACCGAGGTTGGTAACACCGTCCAACGGTAATTCTCAGTAACATTTGTACAAAATGAATTAGCCTACAAAACATACCTTAAAATGGAAATTATTTTACTTTAAATGAGACATCAGTAATGGTTTTAACCATATTTTTTACCTGATTTCATAACATTAAATTAATCATAATTTTAAAGAAAAAAATATAAAAAAAACTTCTAACTTGTTGCAGTAATACATGAAAATCATGAAATAGCATCTTTTGTGATTTTCCTAAAATATTGATATCTCAGAAACGAAGTCAACTATTATTTACAAGACTGCTTTTTTTATTATTTGGACTATCTAATTACTGACCTATCATCTCATTGAATTTAGTATCATTGACTTATGAGACACCTGATATATACAAACACACACATCACACCTTTATAATGCAAATTCTTAATAACAATGCCAACATTATCAATATTATTCAACTTATCTCAGACAAAGAGGTTATCCACTGAAATGTTGTTTATGTGTTCCACATTTACGCAATGAAATGAATGTACAAAATAACTGTGGATTAATAGACAGTCACTCTACGAACACTATTAAAGCATTGCAACAAAGCAGTGAAAATATGGCAACAAGACATCAAAAGAGAAAAACTCCGCATATACTGTAACATGCAACATCAGGAATTAATGACCATAGATTAGGAAGGAAAATAAAAAATTCCACCTTCTCAGGTTACAAAAAGGATTGTGAGCATTCGTTGTTATCTATAAAGACATCAAACAACTACAACTATAAAGTGTAATAAAAATACATTAAAAATACTATGTTTTTAAATCACTGTAAAATGTTAATTTCCATTAGTTTTATAATTGTCACTAGTATCGACTGCGACAATGGCTGGTCTACATTATTGGGTCTGCTATCGGGGGAGAGGTCGTGTCTCTTTTAACAGCAATGAATGAGGCATGGGACGCGATGGATGGTGAACAGGTCTGTCGGTAAGTTATCTCCTCGGGTTTAATTAACATTTTATGATCTTAAAGATAATATAAAACTGGGAAAATTGATGTAAGAAATAGATTGTCTGTGTCTTTGAACTTTTTTTACTGAATAACTGCCAATTTGATAGTACTGTTTTTCTTTAATGTTTAAAAGTTTACTGTAATACTTGTAGAGTTCTTCCTAGCTTTTAATATAAACTTGTATCAAAGGCTAATGAATATTACGTAAAGAGTAAATTTAGCTTTTTATTTCTTGGTATGTATTCTAGAAATAAAAATGTAATGCAAAGTAGTAAACCAGTGTGAATGTCTGGTAAAAAAATATTAACGGCTTACGTCTTTTGATGGTTGACGGTTTTTTTTTTTCTCTCTGAACTACTGAGAGTATGTCTGTGAAACCGACAAAAGTTACAAACTAAGCATGACGGACATTCGCTCCCTGTTGTTCTGGTGTTACCCGTCATCGGTATTTTACTGCAGATGCTAACTGATTGACGGACCATATACGTCACTGGTGTAATAAATTAATGACAAGCTCTCAGAATAATAAAGAATAACAAATATACATACAAGGTACATTTATATAAGAATAAATTTTTTACAACAACAAAAAAATATATAACCATTAACCGCCAGTGGTGGGAAGGTTAACCCTGTGCTGGTTACATGGCTGATGTGGTCACGTGACTGAATACTGTGAGGTCCCATCACGCTGGTTACGTGCTCTGTTTAGCCACTCTTTATTTTTATGGGTCATCCTAGGTCTGAAATATCTGACAGATATCGTTGTCATGATCTCTACGGTTGCTTAACTAAAAAGATATTACATATCATTTAGTTTTTATTACTGGCAGCACTGAATTGACTACATGTTGGTTGGAATGTTTCATCATTGTTTTCATGTCAGCTTCTATATGCGAGGTTATGTGCATTTGTTTTTTTTAGTTGTGAGATTGATCGTAATGGGTGTAAAAAAACTACGGGATTTGTTGTTGCTTTCTTATTAGACAGTAATCACAAGTGTAATTCTGTTATCAGTGATAGTGATGGAAGAGTGGGGGACTAATTATTTCGGGAAGCAACAAATTGGTGCATTTATTGTTTATTTTCATCTGTCAAGACACCTGAATTTTTAAATAGAAATATGTATATTTAACCCTTTGAACCCCAGGCGACGAAATATCGTCACCGGGGAAAAATATGCGAAGATCCCCGCGGCGACGATGTATCGTCGCCAATGAAGATGCGAGAATCCCCGGGCGACGTAATATCGTCGCCATGGTATATGCGTTTAATACATATTTATTTGAAAGCGTAAAATACTTATTTCACTAGTATTAATACATATTTATGAGTATTTTAGTAAAATACAAATTATTGTTAGTAATATAGTGTATTTAAAATAAAAATCTATGCTCAAAAAAAATATATTACTCTTTGTTGCTACAGCTGTATTTGTTTAAAAGCGGTCTAATGTTACGTATATTGTCTTTGTGCGTGTAAAATTGAGTTAAATGTTGTAATTGAGGACTGTTTTTAGTCACTTTTTCTTTAGTTTTAATCTTATAGTAATAATCAGTTCTGTGAAAATGAGTGACACGTTGTAAATCACCCGAGTGAATTGGACAGACAACTAACTGGATTTTTGATCTATCAGATGACGATTGGTCTGACGTCTCATAAATTTTCAGTGATGACACTGATGTTGATCCTATAGGCCAACTATCTCGGACGAAGAAATGCCATTTAGTCGCTATCTACTTCTTGAGGTAAACGCCGCCGCAGGCCTACCCCGGACAATGACCAACCGGCCTCAGTGAGATCGCGGTTGCAAAATCTTTATCTTTAGAGATATCAATATTATTCTTTTTGTACATACAATAAAACTAAATTTAGAAAAATAAAATTTGTGGGTGCCCATAGTAAAAATTTTTTTTATTTTTGAATTTAAAAAAAATTTTAAAAATCTATTTTTTTTACTTAAAAATCTATAAATATATTTTTAAAGTTATTTTAATGTTGTTAAACAAATTTTATAGTTCAGACTTAACTTTTTCTGTGTACACAATTTCATTCGACTTTTGGTGTGTAATACAAGACAATAGCATAAAAAAAGCAAAAATATTAAATTTTTTTAAACGAACAGTATGCAATAACAGCTGTTTCTGCTCCGGGGATTCTCTGTAGTTCTTAGGTCAAATGGTTTTGGTACGTTTTTCCCACCATCAATATTTTGGTCTGGGGTTCAAAGGGTCAATTTTATAAGTTTATAAACCTTAACAATTTTTAAAATTCATCATTATTCCTTTAGACCTTTTTTGCTGTGAAGGTAACCGATCTAAACTTTTTGAAATGTAATCTTGTAAATTGTAATTCCATAAGCAAGACATGAATGAACCAGTACAAAATATGCTGATTTTGTTTTGTCCAGACTGCAAAAATAGGACAATTTTTTGAAAGCAAACAATCCCAGGACATTTTGCTAATAAGTGATTTACATGTTCATTGCAGGTTCAATTTTTATCAAATGTTAACCCTTTTAGCCCGGCGTCCGATATATCGGACAGAGGTGGTCTAGCTAAAATGCCCAACGTCCGATATACCGGACGTCTCGAGAATTTAATGTAGCTGGCTAATAATATGTCCAAATGCCATCAGTTTCGGTATAGTAGTCGGTGAAGAAACGGGCTACATGCAAAAACAATAAACCTTTCCCTTGGCATCGTATTTCGTCGCATTGAGCGTAGTTTATTTGTCGATGTCAGTTGTCAACGACTTCAGTTGCATTGTTGTTGTATGCGACTTATAACCCCAATTAGTTTGCGTGATTGAAAGCGGTTTTTTTTAGTGTGATTTATTTATTATTAGTAAAAACACGAGTAAACGTCGTAGAGAAAAGTTACCAGTGAGTGAAAAAAACTTTGATAAACACTGGTACTTTGGGATTATATCGAGCACACCCATACATGAATCGTTATTTGACATTTTGCTTCTACTGATTACTAGATTAGCGTAGAACAATATTTCGTCAATAAAAACAGGAATTGTCTTATCCCTCCCCATCCTCAGACAGAGGTCAAAGTCGAGCGGGCTAGTAGATAAGTGATTGCAAAGTCCCGCCGCGCGGCCTGCCGTAATCGGGGTTCTCGAGAAAGATAAGATAACAGAGACAAAAATATCGATCACAATACCTGGAAATGCTTGTTGATTAATGGAATGTTAGTTCTGTTACTCAACTACATCGTTTTATAACGTTCTAAGTTCATTGAAAAAAAGGATTAAGCGTTGGGGGCATATAACGAATCTGACCCATTCCCAAAGTACTATAAAAAGTATATATTGTAAATATTATTTCTTTTACTTTTTGAAAAATTAAACAAGTTTAGTCTTACAAACCATTACAATCAGTTTGTGTTATTTTACAATTGTTATTATTTCAAAAATGCAAAAACAAGTAAACATATCTGTATACTTCTACTGACGTGTATGTGGAAATATATGAAGAAGTGCTTATGCAGAATACAATTAAATTTGGGTTATCTCCTGCATTTATCAAGGAAAGTTCTTAAAAAATTTTTGGGGTGTAGTAAGAAATTGTGTACAAAAAAATTGCTTCATTTTTCAGGGGCACAATTTTTTTTTCACCCTTTTTGTTGTCCAAACTATAAAAATTAAAAAAAATAAAAAAAATTTTATGTATAAAAACCCTAAAAAAACAAAATTCTGTAAAAGTACTTTTTTAAATTTACATCTAAGAGTACACTTATTTGTGAACAATTGAAAAAAAAACCTAAAAATTATCTTCAAAAAAAAGAAAACTAGATGAATTTTCCCCCAAATTTTGCCTACGGCCCCCTTATCCCCAGGGCTTTCTGGAAAGCCCAGGAAAAAAAGGCGGGGGTTAAAAAGGGTTTTTAAACAAAAAAAGTATGGTTTTGGACTTGTAACAAAATTTGATTATCCTCAAAGAGAAACAATTTACCTGAATTTAGTACATGGTTTTTAAAGTTAAAAAAAATTTTTTTGATATTTTAGAAAAGATTAAATTTCAATTGTTTTCCTGAGTTTTTTTGAAACAAATCTTTCTACAAACATCACAATGTCTTTTATAAATTTACGGTTATTTTCATTTAAAAGATTACATTTAAAACAAAAATTGCGGAATATAGGTAATCCAATCGACAAAGTGCAATGATTTCCCCTCTTCAATAAAAAATCTGTATGTATTTATCTATAAATATATAAAAGGATTTCAGACTTTCCCATTTTATAGGTATTAAGAAAATATTTCGAAAATTAAAATTTATCCTCTTTGCCCGGGAGGATTCCCAAACCTGAAAAGTTGTGTTATACCTTTTAAACCCATAAAGATGCCAAATGTCCAAAATCCCTGTTTTCCTTTCAAACCCCCATCGTCAAAACAAACTTTTAAAAAAAAAAAAGTAATATATGTATATTTGATATATAAAACATCTAAATTTTTTTGTACTCAGAGTGCTGCAGCTGATGAATGACGGCTCTCGTTTTCCCAAGGAGGCTTGAGAAGTTTTGAACTGGCAAGTGATTTTTTGAGATTCCGCAAAATTATGTCGGTGACGGTAATTTGTAAAAGTTGTGTAGTGGTAAGAAATGATAAATGTTTCAGTCTTGAATGTAGAGTTGAGTCGGCATTTTTGATGAACAGACCATTTGACTTTAATTTTAATATTAAATTTTTTTAAAAAATTTCAAAATTTGAGTTGATTGGTTGGAAAATAAGAAAAGAAACCAAAAATACACAACAAATCGCCTGTTGATGACACAGATGGAGTGGCCTAATGAACAGCAGTTAGTATAAAAAAAAAATGTAGGTGTTATATTAACCCCCAAGTGCTGGGTTTGAATCCTTAAGTGTGGGGATTTTTCAGTATGTTTTCAAGGTTTAGAAAGTTTTTTTTTTTATACTGTTACCCTTTAAAGTAAATACTAATATTTATATCTTTTTTTCAGGAAAGATCACAGAATATGATAATAATACTTTATGACTTACCTTTAATGGTAAAAATTGCTAATGTAAATTTACAAAAAAAAAAAAAAGTTTTTATTTTTTTATTGAGCTTAGTATCATTTTCACCAAAGTTATGAAAAAAAAATCCCCAAAATATAAAGTTTTAGTAAATTTTAAAAATGAACCCAAAAGTATATACATCTTTTGGTTTACATATTTGACAGAAATTTACTCAAAAAAAAACGATAAATTGTAAAAGATAATCAGAAGTGTTACTGTCACTTTCAATGTCTGATAGTTCATCCCTTGCCAACACTTCCTATT
>NW_025789142.1:0-8964 GCF_021130785.1 Homalodisca vitripennis
ATTTGTGAATTGTTCAGTTTTGTATGAATAAGTTTTTATAACACCATTACGGTTTTTTATATAATATTACTACATTCATAGTGGTTCCATAAAAGTGTGCTACGGGCGTAATATTACACATCATTATATTGTTCATGTTTCATTCTGTTGTATGTCATAATATTACACAAGACACATTTCTATGACAACCGCATGTCACACAAGTAGTTCTGGCATTTTCCACTGGATTCGTTAGATCTTTTTTGGTCCTCTGTAATGAGTTTATGCACATTGTGAGTTCGCTATAAGCGCACAGTGCAGACAGCATACCATGAATTGTTCTTATTGCATTTAACCAGTCCTGGGTGTTTTATGGTTTAATTTTCTAGTGTTTATTGTACCATAGAAATAGCTAAACACAAAAATAGATTATTGGCTTCATTTGCAGTAGTGTAAGTGATCGTAATCGAATTAAAATGTTTTTGAACAAATTAAATAAAAATTAAATTATTTTTTGCACAAAAAGATATCTATCTTGAACTCTAACAATTTGTGTAATAAAAAAACAGATAAAAAATCGTGAAAAGTACATAGGTTAACATACATTAAAGGTTTTAAGGGGTTTTTTTTTAAATTAACATTTGGTTTTGTTTAAACATTTACAATTTTTATATACACTTTTTGAGTTTCTTTCACAAATAGGATTACAGAGTTTCACCATCTTGAATACAGCAGTATTGATTTTATTTATTTATGTATTAGGTGTTGCACTCATTTTTTCCAGTAAAATAGATAGATCACAATAAATCCCTATCTAAATAAGTTGATGGTCATTAGAAAATGTTTTTATGTTCAGAACACGTAAAATTACCAATCATTGAATGTAATGTTTGAAAGCCAGAGTAGAGTGTGAGAGCTCTGATCTGGAATCAAACATCATGGTATTTGGTTCTCTACTAATTACGAATATTTTAAGATTCAGAATGTTTTAAAAAAAACCGTTTGAAATTTATTAATAGACAGAGTGTCCCATGAAGATGTTTTAATCTCATTTTTATTTTTTATAATTACTTGCCCATTTATGCACCGAACATTCAAACTCATATTGGTTGTTGAAACAAAAAGTGAAGTGTTATGCCGTGGGCTACAATATTGCTCTTGGCAACATTACAGAAAGTAATTGGACAATTTCAGGTTGTCTACCTTGGAGTTGAAACCACCTAGCAATCCAACAATACCTAAGTGGGGAAAGGAAACATCTTTTCGTTTAGAAACTGGAAGTGTCGTATAAAAAAGTTCTCTAGAGGATCAAATGAGGAAAGCGAATTACTTACTAGTATGCTCATACATGCTCAGCTTCTCCGGGTAATCCATAAACTTATTAAGGAAGGTTTTGAACTTGAAACTGGTGTTCCAAAGTTTTCAGTACATGAGAATATATTCAGAGAAAAAAACAAAATTAAATTTTACAAAGGTCACCTAGTCCAGAATCTTCTTGAAGGATGATCCGAAACAGAAGAGTTGGAATTTTTGTTTCTCCGTATAATGAGTTTCATGAAGCTAGACCCTCAATCGCAATGTTCACGTTTTACTGTAAGTAGGAGCATTAACTGTAATTATTAGAAACACCGGTTAATACACAGCATTCTTGAATAAACAGACTACTCAAATCAAAATGAATTACTGTTTGGCTCACCTGTATGTTCTAATGGGGTTGCTATCTTATACGACATTTTCTAGACATTACAACGATCAAAATAGATATGTAATAGGTTTTAAAAATCAACAAAATCTTGCCTCATCATTTTATTGATCTTCTTTGAGGAATATGTTATATAAAACAATTGCTTATTAATCTAATGTAAATTTAAATTGGTTTTCTCTGATTTAATTATTTTTACTTCATCAGAGAGCTTTTATTGTCAAAACTATCCATATGTAAAGGAAATTTTCCCTCTTAAACTAGACGATTAATGTTAAAAAATAACTATTCTGAGATTAAACTCAAAATGTGTTTTTAAAAAATGATCCAAATAGTCTTTTTACAGTAAGGAAAAATATATATGAGTGATATTAAATAAAACGTGTGTATTAAATCTGAAACTATAACTTACAGTATTCCAGTGTTCGTATAAGTTTAATAAAATTATTTATATTATATTATTTTGTAAAGAGTAAAAATTGGAATTTAATTTAATTTTTATAGCTGTTGTTAATACAGATTTTAGATTATTGGGAACGTTAATTTTAATATGAGGTGAAAAACACTTATTTATAAAAAGATAAATAAAAAATTAAATTATTGTTTGCTAAATAAAAACAAAACACATAATGCAAACTTTATTAATATATAAATTAAAATATAGGTTTTTAGCCAAAATCAAAACTAAAAAACTCACATATGCAAACCATATTGGGCCCAATGTGATTAAAAAACTAGTATAAGCAAATTGTAGGATTTCTTAAGTAAATGCTACGTTTTGTGTGAATTAAACCACACCTAGCACTTGCTAGGGGTAGTTAGTTCTAGAGTTTTTCACTCGGACGAGTAGTAAATGATTAAAAAAATGGTGTGAATAAAACTTTTTTATTTTTTGAAAAGTAGATTGTTCTGTAGCATATTGCTTCAATATTTTCAAGGCCTTGGTCTGGGGCATGCTAGACTTTTTCCGTAGCATTTTACTACCCTAGTCTGCCTCAGTCCACAGTTTTGTTGTTGATTCATGGCTGAGTTTATGGTCTATTCAGTCAAAGCGTAAAATTTATTCTAGTTCGCTCTGAAATAAAACGAACGTAAATTGTAAAGAACAATGTTATAGGTTTACACATGAGTGATGAGTGTTGATTTCCTTGCGGCCACAGTTTCTGTGAAGAAAGTGATACTCGTAGGCGGTGGTATTTGCAGAAGACAAGTCAAATGGAAATATTTTACTGAGGTTTGTGGGTGATCCTGGCTTTCAGTTCTGGTGTAGCTCAAGATGTGGGTTGTTACATCGTACTACTGGCCAAACAAGACTATAAGGTACGTGATGAGTAGTGTAGGTTGAACAATTCACACAATTGGACTACGGTTTCCAACTACAGCTGAAGATATGACCGAGGCTAAAGTTTTGTGGCAGAGGACATTTTCGTTTTGCCGTCTGTAAATTGTGTGCCCGTTGAATTGTACTCAAATTGAGATACAAAAGCCTGGGCTCTGCACCGGTTGATGAGTAAGAATTTTGTTAGGAAAGGATATCCTCAGTTATAAATGTCCAGGCAACATGCAGATGCAATATGGGAACAGTTTACAAGTATTAGTGCCAGAGTGGCCCGGCAGTGTTCACGACGGCAGGAGTGTGGAGGAATAGTCATGTCAGAGACATCGTGTCACAGTATGATGGAGCAGTTTTGTCTTTTTAGGAGATTCAGGATACGGTTTATCGCCGTGGTTGATTACAACCGTTCAAGCCTCCACGAACTGCATCAAGAACGAGAGTTTCAATCTAATCCATGCTAGAAAAAGGGTTTATAATAGAAAGATGTTTTGGCCAGTTAAAAAAAGGAGATTCCCAATCCCTGGGAAACTGTGTTTAGAGTTGCAATTAAAACAAACATTCCACAAGTGGTAGTCAGTTGCGCTGTGCTACACAACATTGCCAAGCATCTAAAGGAAATGACTGTTGAGTATGGGGATCTTGATAGCGTCCCAAATCGAATAATGACCAACCTGGGGTGGTTTCGTTATGAAAATGCCCGAACACAACATTAAGAGCGCAAAAGAACCAAGCGTGCCTAATATGATGGCGTATTTGAAATATTTCCAGTGAGGAAAATGATTGTTGATTTTTTTTTGTTAAATTAAACTTAGTAACGTGTTTCCAGTGTTTTTCTCACGCAAGCACCTACTTGCACAAAATCATTTCGTATATAATGATATATTTGTTTTTTTTCTGGGTATGGGTTTTTGTTTATTTACTGAATAAAATCATCTTATTTTATATACTAGTTTTTAATTCACACATTACTGAGATTTATTTCAAATTACAAGTTTGATTACAATGGTATAGAATTATAATCCTAAGAATTACAAGTCCAAAAGGAAAATACAACTTAATTGCAGCTTACAATGTGAATTAGAAGTATGGCAATCATCAACAGTTACATCAGTTTGAGTAGGACTTTTCAATGGTGTTGGCTTCTTCATGGTTCTCCAACAATATTAGTTTTCCTTTCTCCAGTTTGATCTTATTCAGTTTTGTATTGTTGACAACAAAAACAAGTCCTTTGCAACTGCGGTGTGGACAGGTCTTTAGTTTTCATCTGCTTCATGATTCGACACCATTTTTTTCACTTTTTCTGATCTTATTTTTGTGGTGGTCGGCAGTCAGATTTAGTTTTCATCGGGACCTTTCTTTTGTTTCTTGGGAGCTCTTTATGGTTCTTCATTTTTGATTTGGAGTTTCCCTTCAGTTCTGTATTTGGCAAACTTTCTTGGATGTCGTCAATGGTTGGTTGGCTGAACTGGGGGTCCCGGCAAACTGCTGGCTGTGCCAACAACTGAAATATTACCCGGGGATTTTATGGGAGATACGGGGTTATCATCTTCTATCAACCTCCAAGAATGTTTTCCTCCTACGGTTGTAGTTTTATTTTCCTGTGTTCCCCTTCATACTTTTACGTCATCTCTCCTTCTTGACGGTAGTCTTCACATTGTTCAAAATGCTTTTATTAGTTGGCCTACAGTAACTTGTTCCTTCCCAATGCACCACAGTTAGTCAGAACGTAAAGGTTTCCCAAGACATTCTTTCTTAGCATTTCATACACAGCAGGGGTTTTTGATTTGCTAAGTAATACACTGTATTGATCCGAAAGGAGAGCGTTACAAACAGAGCGCGAATCCAATTTTTTTCTATTTTATTAAAATCATTATTGTCAGATTCATTATGATGATGAATACATCTTTGGTGGAATAAACGCTGGTTGGAACAGAGTGAAAGAGGGATATGCCACCCGATGGGGAGTAGAACTGAAAGGTATGGGGAGGGGAGGAAGAAATACGTGTCGTGACCAGGAATGTTAAATTAAAAACTTAGCATTTACTTGGTCCTAGCATGTACTACCCCGCGAAGTAAGTGCTTGGGTTTTTTCTCCCGGATTCTACTAGACTTGACCCTAGTATTTTTCTACAAAATCTTTATTCACACTGAATTTGACCAAATTACTTTACTCAGAACCACTAGCCATATATGCTAAATATTAGGAAATGTGCTCGTTTTTTATTCACTTGCGTAATTACAACTAACAGTTGTGAATACACATTATTTAGTATAACGTTTATTTTATCTCCAGTAACTGGCAGACAAAATGTAACAACTTTTATTTTATTATATCCAATGATAAACTTTCTGTTAAAAATATTAGTGTATGCCCTGTTAGCATTGTAACTGAAAAATGGTTGCCCTATAATACCAGTTTTGTTATAAGTGAACTTAACTATATCATCAATAATCAGTGTTATTAAAGCCCTATATGCCATTAGCTAAATATGGTTACTGGGGTCTGTTTAATGTTTTGAGTTTGGAATAAATTTTGTGCAATTTAAACCCAAGAGTTTAAAATTTTGTTTTGGACGAAGGTAAGTGCTAATAGTAATATTAACACTTCAAACTAAGAGATAACCTGATTTTTTTAAACTTTTCTGCCGCTTTTTAAGTGTTTTTAAACTAATCATGAAAATTTGTTGTATTGTGTGAAGTATGTGTACCATAATAAATTTATTATTTTAAAACATTCACTTGATAATGATAAAGACTGAGTTTTAAAATGTTATAGTGTTTTTCTACATCTGGGCCATTTTACAACAAGTATTTAGATTTTTATTTGTTATGTAACAATAAATCTAATTTGTGAAGTATACAATTTAATAGAGGAATTAAATGCTAGTCAAACATTTTTATTGTATTGTAAGGTCTTGTGTGCAGGTTATTTTTTTTTACCACTGACACTAAGTTCAACTACTTTAAAATAGTGTAAAATAGTAAATATACAACTTTTACCTGCTTCTTCTTCCTGTGTATTGATTCTTTCATCTTTTGGTGTTTTCAACCAAAATTCCCTTACAGCTCCTTCAATGTATTTCCTCTGGTTGAAACATTCATTGATCAGCCTGATCTGTTGACTCGTATCTTCTTCTGGTGCATCAGTGATAACTTGGATTTCTCTTCTGTATATTGGGAAACTACTTCAGTTTTCAGGATTTTCCATTGGTTTTTAGGAACATCATCAGACGTTTTTCATTTATCTGCCCATGATTCACCTGGCACTCTGTTAAACTAAATACAGGAATAAATATCGGTGCAAAAACTTGTTAACAAACTCAATAATTGCTTATAACCAAATTGTCTTTGGTTTAAGATGTTCCAGATGAGGGTGCAATTAAGCCAATCATTGTTGCCATCATCAGAAATAAGAGTATGAAACTAGAAACAGGGAGAAAATACTTATTGGAACAATTTATAATTTATAGTGGCATGGAATGAGATATCTCAAACATTATCCATAATGAAAGCAAAATAGGTTTTTACCAGATATTACATCAATAACAAAATTAATAAATTTTGAATGTCAAGTGATGAACATCTAAGATTGTTTTAAAAGTACAATTCTTGCCATTAAATCCAATGGGATTGTATTAAAATTTGTAGACATTAGGAATTATATTATAGAGTATTCCAAGTTTGTTATACATGTTTTATGTATATATATATATATATATATATATCAATTATTTCTATGATATACTTTACATTATCATCTGTAGTTCAAATGAAGTTAACAATCCTCGTATATTACTTCGGGATTGAAAATCATGATATTATCTGCCCCTATTGCCCTTGTGGTTTTAGACTATCTCTATTTTAAACAAAGATTATTCTACAATTTTTAGGCTTCTTACGGTACTATATTTGTAGTTATAAATTTTACAATGAAAGTATCCAATAGTTGGTAGTATGTATTATCCAATGGGAGAGCCAATGGCCATAAGCAGTCGTAAAATGGGGGTTGGATTTTGAATCTGAGTTAGAGATAAACCACAGCTTCCAAATCCTGTCTGTGTACTGTAGTATCATTTTTTATCAGTGATCTTCAACCTTAAAGTGAACAAAAGTCAGTCAGACTCTTCCCATTATTCTGTTTTATAAGATTCTCTCAAAGGTCAGTGGCCGAGTAAGGGTGGGTGGATATCCAGTAGCGTAGCTACCTTGGGTGGCACATTGCGGCAAGTTTGTGGTCGGTTGTCCACCCCATCGAAAGTAAAAAAGCAATAAAATTTTAATTTGATTAACGGGTCATGGATCATTTATTATTTATAATAACGTCAACCAAAACACAACACACTTCACCGGAAAAAAAATGAGAAATGTTGCAACTGAAACGTCAAAGATGGCGAGTATGGGATGGGGAAATCCCCCACGACTGCTGTCAGGCTCTTTTGCGGGAACCCCTGAATTATACATAGAGCTGAAGCTAGTGCTACTCTGTGTAGGGATAATCCCTGAAAAAAGAAAATTTTTGTGTTTGGTGATTTATTTCTGTGTTGTTTGTTTGTTACATTGGTTCTTAAAGTTGAGAGACCGGCTGCGGTGTCACCCAAAAAAGGGTGACACCCAGTGGGCCTGACCCCGCCCCCGGGCCCAAAAAACCCCCCCCCCTTTGCTACGCCACTGGGGTTGGAAATAATAAAGACCCATAAAAATAATCACGTATGAGCAAAAGGAAAAAAGTACAATAACTATAAACAGGTAATTTCTGTTGTTTGTTTGTTTTTTTGACAATGGAAGGATTGTGAAGGGAAAATAACTGTTTTTCCTTCAAAACAGGATAATCTGGTAATGTTTGAATCCTATTATTCTTTCAAGCCTTCCATCGTCTCTCAATAACAAACTTTAAACAAAGAAATCTGTATTAGTATTTGACTGTTGAAAGTTTATTGTCATTAATAATATTTTCCATTTCAATAAAACTTATTTTAATTTAGATGATTACGATGAAATGGTTTTTGGTTTTGTTTTATTCATATTGAATCGTAATCCACTATGTAGTTGAAAAATCTTGATTGATATTTTAGTATTTAAGTGGTTGGTTTTTTTTTTATAATAACTACAATGTCAGTAAACAATATTTCTTTTTTAATTATATTCCAGTACTTATTAAAAAACAAAAGGGACTTGTAAATACTCATGGTAAAGAGTGAAAAGTGCAAACTACATGCTAGAGTATTATTGCAAAGTAGTTTAAACACACTGGACTAGGCAGATGCCTTACAGCACACAATTACTGTAGGAGTAGATGAGCCACAGTTGAAAGTGTTAAAGTTTACATGTATACTTATTGACAGCTAGACTGTTATTGCCACAGTAGTTTACACCACATGGGACTAGGGCAGATTGCCTTGACAGCACACCAGATTACTGTAGGAGTAGATGAGCCACAGTGAAAGTGTTAAATGTACATGTAACTTCATTTCAAGCTAGACTGTTAATTTGCACAGTTGTATAACACACTGGGACTAGGCAGACAGATGCCTTACAGCACACAATTACTGTAGGAGTAGATGAGCCACAGTGAAATTTTAAGAGTACATTGTAAACTTATTACAGCTAGACTGTTAATTGCACAGGTAGTATTAACACACTGGACTAGGCAGATGCCTTACAGCACACAATTACTGTAGGATGTAGATGAAGTCCACAGTGAAAGTGTTAAATTCATGTAAACTTATTACAGGTAGACTGTTAATGCACAGTAGTTTAACACACTGGGGACTAGGCAGAAGCCTTACAGCATGCAATCACTGTAAGTGTAGATGGCCTAACCCAGTTACAGATAAGCAGTGCAGGGGTGAAGTGATATGTAATAATTAAAAATTTATGCATGGAAATTTAAGTGTTTTTTTTCTCTGTCAGTTGCACTTCTCAGCCACAAGACTGAAGGAAGAAAAAA
>NW_025789143.1:0-7897 GCF_021130785.1 Homalodisca vitripennis
GGGTTCAGATATATTGCATCACCTAAGGTGGTGGTAACGTTCAGCATTTTAGTAAATCATCATTACCCAACTGGTCTTCAAAAAAAATTTAAGAATTTGAAATAAAATGATGTCGATATAATAAAAATATTTATATCATCAATTAAAGAAACACAAAAGGTTAACTACCTAGATCTCTATCTAATCAAAGCTACCTCAGATCGCAACACCTGTTTGTTATGTAAAATGTATGGCAAAAGTAATATAAAACACAAAGAAACAATATATAATGTTTTGATCAGAATCGCTTTAACAAAATTAAGTAAGGAAAAGTGTAAGAGAAATAATAATAGATCCAGAAAAATTTAATCTATTTGTTTAGGTTCCGTATTGCACGAACATAGATTAAGTAAGATGTAAGTAAAGTAAAGAATCAATAATACCAAAAAAACAATTTAAAGGTTAGGTCCGTATGCACTAAAAATAGATTAAGTAAGATAGTAAATAAAGTAAAGAACCAAATAATACCAAAATTTAAAGGTTAGGTCCGTATTAACGAACATAGATTAAGTAAGATAGTAAGTAAAGTAAAGAACCACTAATCCTAAATTTAAAGGTTGGGTTCGTATTTCACGAACATGGGATTAAGTAAGATAGTAAGTAAAGTAAAGAGCCAAATTTAATCCCCAATAACCAATAACCAAATTTTAAAAAGGTTAGGTCCGTATTGCAGGAACATAGTTTAAGTAAGATAGTAAGTAAAGAAAAAGAACCAAAATACCGTTTAAAACAATTTAAAGGTTAGGTCCTTTATTGCACGAACATAGATTAAGTAAGATAGCAAGTAAAGTAAAGAACCAATAACCCATTTTAAAGGTTAGGTCCGTATCGCACGAACATAGATTAAGAAAGATAGTAAGTAAAGAAAGAACCAATAACCAATTTAAAGGTTAGGTCCGTATTGCACGAACATAGATTAAGTAAGATGTAAGTAAAGTAAAGAACCACTAATCCTAAATTTAAAGGTTAGGTCCGTATCGCACGAACATAGATTAAGTAAGATAGTAAGTAAAGTAAAGAACCAATAATACCGATAAACAATTTAAAGGTTAGGTCCGTATTGCACGAACATAGAGTAAGTAAGATAGTAAGTAAAGAACCAATAACCAATTTAATGGTTAGGTCCGTATCGCACGAACATAGATTAAGTAAGATAGTAAGTAAAGTAAAGAACCAATAATCCAATAACCAATTTAAAGGTTAGGTCCGTATTGCACGAACATATATTAAGTAAGATAGCAAGTAAAGTAAAGAACCACTAATACCAAATTTAAAGGTTAGCTCCGTATTTCACGAACATAGATTAAGTAAGGAAGTAAGTAAAGGAAAAGAATCCCAAAAGAATAATACGTTATAAGTAAATTTCGTGTGGCACAACATATAAAAACGATACAGAATATTAATGAAAAGTTAATTATGATAAGTAAAGTAATTGAAGTAATATATTACCAATAGCAAGAAGTAATCGATACGTCCGTATCTCACGAACAAGTCGGCAGGAGTGAGGTTAAGATCTCAGTGCGCAGTACATCTTATCGTCGTGATAGGATTGTGTAGACTCCCTCTCGCTCCTCGGCTGGCCGGTCCGTCTGACGAGTTTGCGTTGTAGCGCATGCGCGACTTATCGTTCATGCCGCAACCCGTCAAGCGGCGAACCATGTCGTGGCACGATAGCTGAGGCGAACTTGTTTCATCTCGATCCCGTTAATCTTTGTTGACGGGAAAACTAATCCCAACAATAAATCTTGAATGGACGACCCAAGATAATAAAAAAAAATACACTGTACAATTTAGTACCTCACAAAGAGACTGAGGTAAAGTAATTTTACAATTGATTCAATCTGTTTATCAGTGTGATGTATGACTGATGCATACAAACACAGTCTCTGTACACAGCGGCACCGGCTTAAGAGGCAGTCACTGTGGAAGCGGGTCGAGTAATATTGTTCTTGCACTTCAAATCTATAAGGCGAATCTACAAAATTAAATCTCTTACTGTGCAGAGTATAACTTAAACGTATTATATCTGGCGATTTGAGATATCGTGAACCTTTTTAATAGTTGTTTCTGACTATAATACATTTTTAACTTAATTAAAATTAATTTGTATAGTAAACTTTTAATTCTTGCTGTAAACAAAAAATCAAATATACAAATAAGTTCCTTTACTCATTAGATTTTTATTGAAAACTCTGGTGGAAATGTATATCTCATGATTCTGGGCGAGGCGGGAGATGAATTAGTTACTGTTGTGATCATTTCCGGTTGAAGAGGTGGTAATGATGTCGTTTCCTGTGACGATGCCAATTGTGTTGATTCATGCGGAACATAACAGCTGCTACAACGAGCTCGTTACCACCTTAACGGCACCGTGAATGGCCAATTGTTATAAATTTCTCAAATTATATCAAAGTATTAGATTCACCACATTATGGAAGATGAAATTTCTTTACTTTACGTTGTGTTGGTTTAAAAAATATCTAGATACTATTCATTAAAGTATTTATTTCCTATGTATCAATTCACAATTATTTATATTATTATTTACTTTAATTCTTAAGTATCTGATGTAAAATTGTAAAATAAATTTAATTCACGTACCTACCTTACAATGTATTATGGTAACTGAATGAAATATTATGTTATTATAGTACTATAGGTTTGTACATAATATCACTGGAACTAATACATCCAGGAACAGAGGAATTAATACATTTAATTGGGATTGAATCATACCGAATAGCATTATTTTACACATAACGCCTAAATTTTTAATAGAAAGTACTTGTGGCCTTCTGCAAAATTAACTCTCAAAATATCTAATTAAATTTAATATATAAAAATCAACATTAGTGTAACTAAAAAAACATCTGAAATTCTTTAGCTTGAGGATCTTTAAAAATCCTTCTGCAATATATGAAAATTTGAAGTTAATGAACCAAAAGTTCTTGGAATAAAATATTAAAAGTAAAAGGGGATGGCTTAAATCAGAAATATATATTAGTCAATTAAAATTTGAAATACAAAAAAAATAACATATCTAAACATTCAGGGCAGTAAAATCAATCCAAGGAAGATAAGCTTTTTGAAATTATATATGAGTCAAAACAATAGGTGACATAGCCTATTAAGAACTATAAAAATTTACCCATTGCACCTTTTTTCTGTAAGTGATATACTCTTAAGAATTAGTTTACAAACATTTGAATGTAGGGAAGGCGGAGAACGTGTACACACTGGATACACATAAACTGTACTGTGAATATATTGGGGATAAAGGGAAGTGCTGAGTTGTCACTCACTAGCAGTATTTGCCTGCTGAAGCGTAAAGGATGAAGAGAAGCGTTGACCTTTGGTAGCAGATATTAGAAGTCCATAACAGCGTGAAGCGAACTGTTTAGACCTCTAAGAGCAAGACATGTACATGATGCCATATTATTACGCAAAAAATTCTTTTATTAAAGATGGAAAAAGCTACATACTTTTATTTTATAATAATTGAGGAAGTATAATAATACTGATTATGTTACTCAGTGCCTAAGATGTGCAAAGAATTTACATTGTGAAGGCACCAAGATAAGGTGATAAGGCACCCTGGGCAAAATTTTGAACTTGCCACACGATCACTCGATAATATTGTGTTTTTTTATTTTTCATAATAAGCTTTTATATTTTTTTCCGTTACAGACTACGTACACCGCGTCTGATCTAATCTAATAGCTTAACCTATCCCAACCTAACTTTCCTAGCTATTTGTTATCAAGTTTACGTTAATTATTACGTAAATCAAGTTAATTCCTATGGCATGATTTTGTTTTTTTAAATGATCAACAGTTTAAGACAAAGGGTTTTATATTTTTTCTGTTACTAACGTCACTATCCTAAACTAACTTTCCTAGCTAATGTTATCAAGTTTACCTTACATATTGTCTATAGAATTAAGAAGTTGTAGGGTTTAAGTATAAGGGTATAGGGAATAATTAACACCATTTGCTGTTCATTCCTCTCCCACGATTTTTTTAGAAATACGATCACCTGCTTAAGACAAAGGGATGTTCCACGTTGCAGGGTAATTTATATCACTAGTAAACTCTACATGTAAATTTTGTTGATTTCTATTAAGTTCAAAGTCAGTTTGAAACAAATAAGCATCATTATTAGGTAAAGTAGTGAGCGTGCCTAGAGACTATTGAGAGTGCACATATAGGCCTAGAGAGCAGTCGCTTGAGGTAGCTGCACACGAGAATGAAAGAAATCTTTGAGTAAAGGAGGACGCAATTTTGGACACTTTCTTTAAAAGCTTATGTTCCTCACTATGCTCTTTAGCAAAATGCTTCCTAAATTTAGCACAAGTTTTTGATCTTATCAGTTTAACTGTAAACTTAATTCAACAGACTAAATTAAAACATTAAATTATTGCTATAGAGTTGGATTACGAATCAACCTAAAGTACACCACAAAATCTAAATTATAAAATAAAAACAGTCTGATATTGTACTATTATTAAAATACAAATATATTAAAATACTAAGAATATGTGTTCTTTAAATCGTAATAAATTTACCAGAAATAGTTACCAGTTAATGTTTAAGAAACGAAAAAATAATAGCTGTTAAACTGTTGTTATTTTTTATCGACGCTCATACTGTTAAATAATTAATCATACTACGATGTTGTACTTCAGTATGGTGTAAATAGGTAGATGACTTTGTTAAATGTTTTGTTGTTAGTGTATGATTTTAATGCTAGTTAAATCCTATGCATCTCTGTCTACAAAAACTTTGTGCAAAGCAACAAAATACGGATATATAAGGGCCGTTGCAAAGGGTAAAGTAATGAGAAGAAGCTGAGAGTACCATCAACGTCATCTTGACGAAAGCTCATAAGAATGACATGTAACTAGAGCGCAATCTTCAAAGAAGAAACTGTAGAGGCAAGTACTTCTCGTTTTGATGGCCAAGGTGATCTTTTCCAACGTGTCCTCCAGTGTTAAAAGCACTAATAATGTTAAACCTTACGAGAAATACTTATTGTTTTTCTCTGATTGAGTTGTATTTTCTCCAGTTAAAAACTTACCTAAGTCAGCTCAATAGTTTTTGGATACTTCATTAAATGATTTTAAAAATTGTGATATCTTGCTTCCTAATTTTATTTTGCATTTAATACTCTCCATTCTATCAAAGTAGTTGGTTCTATACTTGGATACATTACACGCTTTCTTAACCACCCTCGGATCAACCTCCTTTTTAAAGTGTTACATTTTGTTGTTGCCTTTTACGAGTTTGAAAATGATGTATAATATAAGCAGGTAAATGATTATTATTTATTTAATTATTCCAACGATAAAAGAAATACATCATTGAAAATCAATAGAAAATATTTTAAATTAGACTAATACCTATATAACACGGAAGTGAAACGGCATATGTTTCAAAACAATCTATAAATATGCAGTAATTCTAAAGCGATAGTACGGAGTAGTATCAAGAGAGTAGCAACTAAGGATAAATATTGCCAATAGTAATCTACACCCTATCATAACGTAATGACAATACAATAGCAAAATAATGTAGTACTACTATAAATGGCAAGCAAACGAATAGAATAGCACAAACGACAAAATTTATGAACTTCATAGTATCACTACTACTATTAGTATACTATCATTAGTTGAAGGAAAGGCTAAGGTTAGTGAAGCAGTCTTATATATCAAAATAGGTTTAAAGTTTCCTCTTAAAGGTGTCAATTCTCGTATTGAAGAAGTCCTGACGTTGAAGGTGAGGAAAAGCACCGATTTGGAAACAATTGGGGTGGCGAAGGTCACGTGGTGTCCAAAAATCCAGATTCTTGAGCAGTCCCGGAGCATCAATGATGGAAAAGATCAAGTCTCTTTTCAGTCCATTAATTTTTTTAATTGTCAGCTCAGCTGAAGTTGCAGATCATTGATGGATACATTATGGTACACAAAGTTCAGCCGTGGCACAATCAAAGAAAGAAACGGTTCTATATGTAAATAAATATTAGTGTGTACCGTAAATTAGTTAATTAAATTTCATACAATGTAAATTTCGCAACCTAATCAGCCAGTATAATATAATATTATTTTACATCCAATGTTCCGGAACTAAATTATTGGGCGGAGTAACTACCTAATTGGCACGCGTATGAATTTTTTCTTCTAACCCTTTGTAGCAGCCCAACTACGTAACCGATCAGACCTCGCGCGCTTTGTCCGTAAGTAAAATTTATCTTTTCGTATTATTAAATTAGCCCTTTGATGCCAAACGTATAAAATGAATGTAACGTAAAGTAAAGCTGTGAATAGTAAAGTAACTTACCCTTGAAGATCTTTTATTTGCTTGATTGAGATAGATAAAGGTTGTGGCGTCGTCCTTATGGCGACGAGCACGTTGTTATTAAAATAGTAATTTGTATCATTAAATGGCTAATACCGTCGCGAATTTGTTTTAGGCGAGTTTACGTAGCTGATGTATCTCACGTGTTGTTTGAATAGATGGCTACCACTTCCCAACTCTACTCCTCTTCTAGAAATAACCGTTCTTAGATTACAGCTTCAATGTCTCGTGTCAAGACGCCGACACCCGGGTTGTGAGTCTACCTATTGTGAAGGGAAGTGAAATATTATTGTTTTGTAAAGTAAAACGTCGTACGCTTAATTCAATAGAACATTGGATATTTTAGGCCCACCTAGAAGATATACTTTTAGTTATTATATTCTAATTGGCAGCAACGTGGCAGTGCATAACTTTTCCTTTACCATCTAAAAGTGGTGCTTTTAAGTTTTCGTAATTAAACTGAACTTATAAGTAAACTTTGTATTTCTAGTATTTATTACTACGACCTCAGAAGTCACCACCCCCATGTGTTATCGTAATACGGTACAAGTGTATGTTACATTTGTTTATAAATAGAAATAAAATAATGTATATTGTATTTTTATGTAATCAATATAACTACTGAAATTGTTTTTATCATTATGATGTTGTTCTTTACAATTTCTAGTTCATCCGACTTTTAGATTATGCCAACTATCCCCAGTCTTGGTATGGATGGTTGATAAGGAGACTACCGAAGACTAAATAAGTAGTGATTTAATAAGTAGTTGGACTAAACTTTGTAAGATTTTCGTCTTTAGTTCTTTATGAAAAGTACTGACTGTCATTAAAATAATAATTTTGTTTTATCGCAAGTAAATGTGCCAGCATTTATCATAGATTTGATATTTTTATTGTCATGCAAATAATGGGAGAGATTCTTTAAGCAGCAAAGAATCATTACTCATTGCTAAAAGTTATTTACTTATATTTAGACCTTATACAGTCGACTCTCGATAACTCGAACCTCAATAAGTCGAATTCTTTGATAACTCGAATTTTTTTCCGTTCCCTTGAGAAAACCTGCCTAAGTTGAAAAAAACCATGCGTAACTCGAATTAATTTTGCACCCGAATTTTACCTCAATAACTCGAAGTGATATAAAAATTACCTCTATAACTCGAAGTTCAGTAGATCAGTCGAAGTCTTTAAATACATTACCTCTACAACTAGAAAATTTTGTATTGTATGTACGTATGAATTGTAGGCATACATTACAGTGTGAGAGTAAGTACAAATGCTGTCTGTAGTTACAGTACATACATTAGTTTTGTAAAAGATGTAGGGAATAAAAAACATAGTTTATTTGTACCTCTATAACTCGAATTTTATTTTTTTTACCTCTGTAAATGGAATTACCTCTGTAAGTAACTCGAAGAAAACAGCCGTTCCCTTGAAATTCGAGTTATCGAGATTCGACTGTACTAATAAACGGCTATTTATTATTTGATGATATTGAAGTT
>NW_025789144.1:0-8299 GCF_021130785.1 Homalodisca vitripennis
AAATTGAAATAGACAAGCAAACATGGCTTAAGGGCAAACCTAGATAAAGCAAAGTTTTGTTTTGGGGAAAATTTCCCCTTTTTTTGGGGAATTTAATAAAAAAATACAGTTCTATAGATCCCGACGAACAAGGAGTATAAGAGAATTTATGCCACCTAAGAACGCCAAACAAGTTTCACATTTTTTTAGGTATGCCCAATTTTTTTTCTAAATTTATTAAAAATTACCCGAATTAGTAGTCCTTTAAATTGTTTAAGAAGAAAAACGATAAATTTATTTGGCAAGTGAATTCAAGTTTCATTTTTAAAGTTAAAAGAAGCTATAATAAACCCTTCGTACTCCAGTTAGCCGATTTTTTCAAAAAATTTGTAGAAACGAAGATGCTAGTGGAATAGCCGCAGGGGGTTGTTTATTACAGGAAAACACCAAAATGAAAAAAATGCCATAGACTATTATTTTGGGAAGTTTACTGACGCCGAATTAAAATATACTTTTTTATAAAAGAACTTTGAGTGAACTAATTTGCATAGAAAAATGGCATGATTTTTAGAAGTTAAAACCTTTAAATTAATTACAGATAACCAAACTTTACCCTATGTTCTAAAATCACAAAAAGAAAGGTAGGAAGACTTCCCCGGTGGATCGAGAATTTTGAATGTAATATAAAATGTATTTGAAAAGAATGTAATATTTTAAAATGAGCAAAGTGTTCCAAAGAAAATATGAAGGCAATTAGTGTCAGTACTATTTAAGAACAATATGGATTTTTTATTCATAGATCTTTGGGGTCCTTAGTTAGAACTAGAAACAGTAATGTATATTTACTTGTATTTTTGTAGATGCCGCAGTAACTTTTCTATGGCTCATCCCTTTGAGGGAGTGTAAGGGGCTGAAAATGAATAAATTAGACCGCGTTTTTTTTAGCAACTTTCCTGTACCAAAAAAATTGTCAGAAAATGCCGAATTTTTTACATCATGTATTGAATTTCTTATTTAAAAATTTTTATTGAACACCGTAGACACGCCGTACGGGCAAAGGGAAACAACAAAAGGCTATTAGAAAATATAAACATTATTACGTAGCTTCTATCAAACTTCAAGTGATTGGGGATAATGACCTAGGCTATACACAATTAATTTAAACACCACCCACAATGAAAGCACAGGTTTTGCTGCCTTTGATTTAATGTTTAAAAATTCCTTAATAATGCTTTTATCTAATTTTGGAAGCTAAATGATCAATTGGTGAACATTTGTCCAAGGAAACTTTGTAAAAAATTTTAAAGAGAGCTGTTGTGAATGAAAAAAGGGAAGCATAGCACATAATAGTAATAACAAAAATACCCTGAGTAAAACGAAAACTCCCTTTAAGTTCATTCCTTAGTATGGATAAAAACCCCTCTCTAAGCAATAAAGTAGAAAAGCTTTGTGAAAAATTTAGCACCAAAATATGTAGGAATTTATAGAATTTTATATTTTTAAGCCCCGTAACTTGTATTGTACAATATACTGAAAATTTTTGAATGTAAAAACGGTCATATTGGGGATTTAAAGTTAAATCAAGATATGTTCTGTATGGAAAAACGTGTCATCCCTACTTAATAAACCACTTGCTGCCAAATTTAAAAGATTAAATAAAATCCAAGAAGTTAATTTTTTTGGTAAATTTCTAAACGAATTTTTAAAAAGGGAATAAAAAAAGGGAAAAAAATTTTTAAATAGATTTTGTATAAAGAAATGAGACGGAGTCAATCCGCCTTTTTTTGAAAAAGGAAACAAACATGAAAAATTTTGTCTGTTTTTTGTAGTATGTCGAAAAACTGAGTATTGAATTGTGTATAATTTGAATGTTAAAATTCATGTAAATGAAGATGTATATGATATTGTATGTAAATAATTAAGAGTAATGAATATTAATAAAAATGTGAGACTTAGCTTCTCGTGAGGGGGCGTTTCATTCCTCCGTATTCGACAATATTGGGAACTTGTCCGCAAGTCTCAGGGTATTTAAAGCAAAAAACTATACATAAAACACTGTATGAATGAAAAAAAAAATGAAAGCGTCGCTTATCTAACAAAACACTACACACCTTAATCGCCTTAAAAGCCCTATTCGACCCCAAATTTTAAAAAAATCTGCAACGTGCGCCAAGGGAAAAGCTTTCCAACGCAACTATATATTTTTGGTCCCCAAGCGATCAGAATAGAAATCAATGCCGGTAAACTCCATTGGGTATGTGATCTAGCGGATTTCATAGGAAACTCTTGAAAACCCCGCGCTATCGTATTTTTTTTTTTAGAAAATGTGAATTTGTGTAATAATTTAAAAGGGTTTAATTAATTTTTTTTTATTTACAATATGTTTAAAGTAACTAGGGTTTGAAATCAAAGCAGGGGGGATATTGTACCGTTTTTAAAAATTCCATTTTATATAATGCAACATTTCACAAATAGTTAGCCAGTTCAATTAATTTATTTTTTTTTCCAATGTTCCGGGAAATAAAATTTTCGACGGGCAACACCTAATTGGGACCGCATGAATATTTTATTGAAAAACCCTTTGTAGCAGCCCCCAACTCGTGACCGATTTTACCTCGCGCCTATTCCGTAATAAAATTTATTTTTCGTATTATTAAATTAGCCCTTTATGCCCAAAAATATAAAAATGAATGTAACGTAAAGAAAGAGTAAATATAAAGTAAAATTCCCTTGAAGACTTTTATTTGCTTGATTAAATGTACAAGTTTCGGCGTCGTCCTCTGACAGCACTTGTCGTGATAAGTTTTTTTGTCTCATTAAAAGGCAATACCGTCGCGAATTTTTTTTAGGCGAGCTCACGTATTATTTAACAGATGCTACCATTTTCATAACTTCTACTCCTCTTTTTTTTTAATTTTTCCGACTAAAAATAACCCTTTTTGGGACAAACAGTTTTCAATGTCTCGTCCCCAAGACCCCCCGACCCCCGGGGGTTAGAGTCTACATATTGCAAAGGGGAAAGTAAAACCCTTAAAATTTTAATAACGTAAAATATTTTTAGGCATAATTCCATAGAAACATTGGATTTTTTTTGGGCCCACCAATCAGATATAAATTTTTAGTTCTTTTTACTCTAATTGGCAGCAACGGGGGAAGGGGATACAAAAAATTTTTACCAACAAAAAGGGTTTCTTGTAAGTTTCTTTAAATTTTAAAATTGAACTTATAAAAAAATTTTTAAAAATTTCCCGATTTATTGATTACTACGACCTCAGAGGTCCCCAAAACCCCCAGTTTTTCGTCATTGGGTACAGGCCCCGGGGCTGTTCTTTTTTGGGGTTTGGGGCCGATGAGTGCAGATCTTTTGGGTTGATTTTTATTTTTTTGGTTCAGTTTGCAAATCTTGAAACGTATTTTTTCTAAAGGGGAAAAATTGAAAATACAAAAAGGTTTGGAAAAATGTAGGGAAAAAAACATATCAATTCACCCAAATTTTACATAATTTGTGTGAAAAAAAAAAAAACATAGGGAAATTAGTTAGGGGTTAAAAAAAGGCTCAAAGTTTTTTCTTAAATAAAAAAATTTTTAATGCTTTTCAAATCAAAGAAACAAGAAAAGTAAATAACCCATCAATATAAATACTTTTTTTCCCCCAACTTCCCATCAATGTATCATAGAATTTTCTTCAATCCTTTATACGTAAATCACTTAATTTTTTAATTCCCGTGTAAAAATATTTTACGAAAATCATTGCGAAAGTTAACCGCCATTGATCATTGATTTACGATAGGGCCCCATATTATGCTAAATCGGGTCAATTTTTTCACATCATTTAACGTACACGCAACTCACAAATTTTGCATGTTACAGTCTTGATTATTGTTTTCTTGATATGCACAGAATGAAATATCAGTTCAAAATTGGCGCACCATTTAATTTACACCCAATCCCCCTTTTTTTGGCGACTAATAATATAATGCAATTTTAAAAAAATAATATTTACAGATATATACTCTTTTTTTTTAAAAGGGGTTTTTAAACAACTAATAATTTATAAGCACATATTATTTTTATTAAGAGTTTTAAATATTTAATAGGAATAATTTTGAATGTTTTTTTCAAGTAATATTAGCTTAAATTAGACTTTTGATTAACCGAGGGATGGGCAACCACATGGCATTATTATTTTCCGTAACTTCGACGTTAAATTTATTTTTTTCATTTCATATTTATTGCTTTCATTAATTTCACAATATGAATGATATAAATTTTAAACACAGGGTTTATTTATGGTGTTAAATAGATTAAACAAGTTAATCAAAATTTACTCATTCTAAGATTTCTGACTAAAAATGCGAATTTTACAAACCCCATTGTTAAGAAAATTGCAAATCCAACAAATTTTTTTCCCTGGACATATAATATCCCCTAAAAGTAAGTTCAAAAACCTATTAGAAATTCATATGACCTCTAAATGGGGAATGTGGAGGGGACTACCATACTGCACAATCTTATTATCTCGTCAAAAATTATGATAAATTTCCCTTTTAAAGATAGGTCGGGAAGTGCTTCTTTGGGTTAACTTATGCGGGGTTTAAAATTTTCACCGGAAATAAGCCCCTATTGGGAAATTAACTCTCACTAAAAAATTAGACTGTTGGGTTTTACAGTTTTTTTCTGTTTTAAAAAATTTTTATATAAAATTAATGTTAAATCGTATTTAAAATCAGTCCCCCGAATTTTTATTTACAATCCCCGGAAACAATGTCTAGAAGAAAATCGTGGTAAAAAAAAAAGAATTTTTAATGTAAAGCAAATTAGAAAAAAAAAAATTAAGTTAAATTGGGGTTTTAAAAACAAAAATGTTTAAAAAAATTTTTTAGAGAAAATTTATTCAAAGGAAATAAAATTTTTTTTAAGTTTATTAATCCCTTAACCCAAACAAGAAAGGTTCTTTTAAATTCAAAGTTAACAAGGAAAAAGCAAAAAATTACTAAAACCCACAATTTCCCGTTGAAGTAGTTAAATGTTATAAATGCATAGTTTGGACCTTTAAAAAATTTAACCTAGATATTTCAAGGGAGATTTATATTTTTTATTATAATATTTATGTCCCGTTTTTCACTTTTCATTTTAGTAATATTTTAGCTGGGTTTTATTATTTTTGTAGCTCTAACCGGGAAAAAAGAGTGAGGAAGTTTAAGTTTAACGTGTTATTTTTTCGTTATTATTTATAAATTTGTGGGTTTAAAACGTACTTTTTCTTTCCAAATTTTCCCGATTTGAACTCAAAAAAAGAATATTGCTACATAAATGTACAAATATATGGAAGAATAATCTAATATGCATTTTTTTTTACGGGGTTCTATAATGGGAATACCAAAAAAGCTGTCGAGGTATATCGTATACGTTTTTTTTAACAGAATATTATTATCTACAGACAGGTATTTTTGATACATAGAAAAACTGAGAAAAAACTGGGGCTTCCCCTAAAAAAAGATTTCTCTTTTTTCAAAATCAGATTTCAACTTTGTACCAATAAAAAAAGTTTTAAAAAATCAAAATAGACTCTTGTCTAACTTGAAATTACTATATTAATGAGTTACTGACAAAACTTAGTAAAGATTTTTTTTACCCTGTTTACCCTTTTTAAAAATTTTGTTGACAAAAAAAACTCTCAAACAGGTTTACTTTTCCTATGCTTTATTCTCATCTATTATTGAAAGATATTTTGGGGATGTTCTCTTGCTTTCCCCCGAACAAGTGTTTTTTATCAAAAACAAAACTGTAAGACTGATCAGGTTTTGCTCCTTTTTTTTGAAACCCGTACAGGAAGCAATTTAAAAAAATTATAAATAAACCCCCACTATCTACAAATTTTTTGTCGTCAGAGACTTTTTTGGGTGAAAGAGAACAAAGAAAAGTTTTTTTAAAAACAATCACTACCACTCTCATTTCAGAAGAAACTCTCAATTGCTTAATATCCTATTCAAAATACAAGCCTTTTGAAAGTTTCCCCCCTTACCTACGTTTTAAAGAAAATTTCAATCAATTCCAAATTTCAATTTAAAAAAATAAGAATCGTTTCCAAGATTGAAATACTTTCAAAACCCTACCTTACATACCATCTAAATTTTTCCTTGTTTCTACAATGTAGCTGATAAAGTGGGTTCTACGTCCGACTTTTTGGGATCCGACCATTATAAGAAAAGAGGAAATAAGTTAATACATTTTTGTGTATTGGTGTAAATTTGAAATTTAGTTTAATTAGTTTAGTATACAAATTGTAATAAATTTACGAGTCTTTGCCCAAAGCTTGTGCTTGTAAGACGTCTGTGACGATTATGTAAATAAATTTAAAAAAAAACAATTTGTATTAAATTCTGTATGGGATGTAAAAAGTCATGGACAGATATTGGGGCCCGTGTACTACAAGTCCTTCAACAAATCCACGAAGATTATATGGGAAAGTGTACAATTTACACATGTTAACTTATTATGGAAACGTTTCGTTAAGAATGATAGCATTCTAACATATTCAGTGTGTTCAATTTTTTTTTGATTGAAATTTTTATGAGAGAAAAAAAATTTCAATGTTTATTGGCTAGTAAGCATTACACAACACATGCAAATACTATCTACCTACGGACATTTATTACACAAATTGCAATCCCAACAAAAAACAAAAAATTTTTGGAATAAGCCAAAATCCTTACGTCGTTTCTCGAAATTTCTGGTGTGGTGTAATAGAAAATATTGTGGTGGGATCGTTTATCCTTAATCGGGACTCACTGTTGAGATTAGCTAACTTTCATAAAAATTAACTTTTTGGGGTTTTTTTTTAACTGAAACACGAAGCGCTGTATTTTTAACTTAATGAGCGCAGCCCATTTTGATCTCAGTATAACTCTGTATCTTAATGATACTTTTAAAAAAATTTTAGATTGCTAAAGCGAGATTTCTTGAATTTAATGCCTTAATTTCCTTTGTAAGGGGCACATAAAGTTATTAGTGTATGCATTAACATGGTATAATGAACATAAACTTTTAAATCGAACCATATTTGCTGCGAGAAATAAAAAGAAAACAGTTTAGTAATGCAAGATAATGCAACGGCCAAATTTTTATTGAATCTTCAATGTTATTTTAAATTTTTGTTTCCCTTTTAAGAAAATTACCGGAATTATTATACTTTAAACGAAAAAAGTGTTTTTGACCTAATATTTTTGCTTTATCATGATTTTTTTATAAATTATTAAAGGTAAGTTCGGAAAACTTTTATAAGTATTTTAGCTAATTTTAAATAAAATACATTTATTTTTTAGTAAAACACAATTAACATACGAATAAATTCCAAAGTGGGTTTTTTAAGTTCTAGAAAGGGGGGGGGAAACGGTTTTTTAGAGATGTAAAGAACGCACTAAAGTCCACCGGGAAGTAAAATTTGCATACTTCGATACGTTTTCCCCCGATTTTTTTAAATACCATAAAAAGCACCACACACTGTACAACAGCGTCACAATGCTAATTTTATTCCTAGCATAATATTTCACAAAGCGAGAGTATTTTGCTCAGTATATCATTTGGGATATTGTTTTAAAACTTTTATATTTTTAAAGGATTCTGTCTGGTACGACTCTTATAGAACAATAGAGGGACAACATAAATGTTCACCAATGGCCATTTAAGTAGCAAACTAACAGCAAAGTGACTTTAAAAAGTTGGGCGCAAGTTGAACCGAACTGGGTATTTGACACGGACGTTACAGATACACGTACTTTAAAGTCCGTCTATTTCAACTTTTTTTTATTTCTTAGTTTAATTCAATAGTAATATTTCATTTAAAAATTGATATGGGATTTCTTCATTTTATATTTTATTAAGATAAGTTTAAACATTGAATGATAGTTAATCACTCAATGTTTTCGTATTAAACTGCAAAGAAGAAAAAAAATACAACTACAATTAAATAATGGGATGGCTTAAACAACGAAAAACTAAAGTTTTTGTTCTTTTAAAGTAATTTTATTACATTTCAAAATAATTCATTACCGATGTATAAAAAGTTTTTGAATAAAATAAACTGAAATGGATACGAATTAAGACTAACATTAAACGCTAAGAATAAGTAAAAACTAATGGAAATGAAAGTTTAAAATGAAAGGGTTAACAAAAAAAATATTGAGGAAAGAAAGTCAAAAATCGTAATCCACTTGAGAATTGCCCTAACGAGGCTTATTAAAAGCTTGCGTTTGGGTTTCCTTTTAAATAAAATTAATAATTTTTTTAAAATAAAATCGGGTTTTAAACGTTGAATCGG